>NC_136629.1:34597043-34747043 GCF_933228915.1 Telmatherina bonti
TGTTTGTGTCTTTGTGTTGATTCTTTTGCATGGCCTGCATCTGTTGGCGCCATACGCCTCTGTTTTCACTCTCAGATGAAAGGCAGAGCTGTGTTCTAGAAATTATTGTTACATGCTACTAATCTGAAACAGCAAAACTGTTGTGCAGGAAATATCCTTAAAAGATCTTTAAGAATCTTCTGCTTTCTATCATAAGCATGGTTAAACATTGACATATTTTTCAAATTGTACATATCAGTAAAATGTGCTCAAGGTATTTGATGTTTTTGTCAAATAAACTATTTAAGCAAAAATAAGCACATTTTCATCAGCTTGGATTAAATCTCTAAGAAAACAAGACGTGTTGGTCGCAGCGGTTGTGTCTGAATGTCCACACTGTTCCTAACCCCACATTTACTTCACGGGTTATAATGTATGGTGAACTCATTCTGTTGGCGATGCGAGATGAAACTGGCGATTTTCTCCTTGTCGGAGATGACGTGATTACCAACTGTCACCATGGCAACCACCACATCATTCCAAATCCAGCCCAAACTCGTGTGAAAATGTTTTATTTTTTTTATTATATTCTTATTTTGTTGTGTATTTATTCAGAAAATAAAATATAAAATTAATTATTTAACGTGTGTGGGTAATTTTAGTAAGCACTACATAGAGCACTATGGACGGAACAGGGTGGACATTGGGACTCAGCCAGTGTATGTCATGGTGTGTGGGTTTGTTTGTTGGTTTTCCTTTATTTATTTATTTATTTATTTTTTGTTTTCCTTTTGAGATGTTCTGTGTTTTACTTTAATTTCTTTGATTTTTTGTTTTTTTGTTTTGTTGTTGTTTTTTTTCCATATTTTATTCCTGCCTTTAGTTTCTCAGCTGCAGGAGTGAGCGACTGTCTCATCAGCTGATTACTCCTGTCAATATTATCTTTGGTTTTCATTGGATCCTGCTAAATCCTCATAGCTTTCCTTCCTTTTGTTTTATTCTTTTTCATTTCTGTTTTGGATTTACTTTAGAAATTTCTTGATTCTGCACTTTGCAGTTCTTCTGCTTGTTTATCCTTTAAAATAAATCTAAATGTTCATTGTCACCTTCTTGCTGTAAAAAGCGCCTAAACAGATCATTGCCAAACACAGTCTGGCAGACCTCAATTATAATGAGTGTTTTCTGATCCTGCCAGGTTGCTTTCCTTCGGTGGGGATCATAACTATCAGCTGATTATGGAAGAATGAATAAGATTGGCGTTTAAAAGAAAATACTGTGTTATTTAGTAACATGATTTCTTACAGCTCTTGATTTTTTCCCTTTGTTTTGTTTTTTTTATATATCTGTACCAGTAGCAAAAATTGAATGTTGAAAACTATCTTGCTTTTATTCTGTCTGAATGCTGAAGTAAATGAATAAATAATCTCCCAGATTTTTGTCCTCCGTCAGTGTGAAGGAGGGAAAGTTCATTGAGTTTGAGATGAAGCCAGATTTACATAACATTTTTCTTCCTCTTACTTCTAGCTGTCCAGTCTTCAATCCTGGTCCCTGAGAGCTGGTGACCTGCAGGTTTCCCTGCTGCACACACCTGACTCACATCCGTGGGTAATGGAGTAACAAATAAGTCTGAGTCTGAGTCAAGTCTGATGCAGCAGGGAAACTCTCAAAACCTGCAGGACACCGGACCTCGAGGACCAAGATCACAACTTATAAACAACAGACGTTACACTGCATTTACTTGCATTTGAACATCTGAGGTCTGCCCAGAAAAGTCAGTTTACAATGATTGTTTGTTGGAACTGTTTCACTGTGATGCAGCTCTGTTCTTACACAACTGGCTAGCTAGCCTGAAACCACACACGTGCAAACAAAACAAATGTACACTGATACGCACTGACACATAAACACAAACAAACAAGCAATCTGAGCTGTTGCAATGCCCTCACGCTGCATTCGAGCTGCCTCAGTCAACCGCAGTTCTCATAAAGCAAGGTCGCTGTTCTCAAACACACACACACATACACACACACACACTCACAAATCTTTCCAAACGGTTTAAATTACCACCAGACTTCAGCTTTTTTCTGTCACCGTTCACTTGCTGGAGCTTTTTCATTTCATTCGTCATTAACTCCATATTATTCCCCTTTTCCATCCAATTCCGAAAGATGTTTGAGCATCTGCCTGTTCTGATGCGTTCACATTGCTTTAATAAGGACACGTCAATCGACAAGATTTGCAACAAAAATGTTTTGGTGAATAAAAGTTGGATTTCAAACTGTTTTCTTTGGGGATTAAATGCAACTTCATCTCGGAGGAGCTGTATTACATGGATGAAGGAATCAGATGAGAGAGACAACGTGGGAAAATGGATGTGAAGAAGTGCAACAGGATGAAGGGTGCAAACTCCAGACAGTAAATACAGAAGTGATTCTTTTTTTTACTTAATTATAAGGTTCATTGCTGTGCCACAATGTCTGATTTTATGTGTTTTGCAATGAGATACAAAACAGGACATCTTTTGTTTTGACTTATAAAACACAACTTCTAGTTTTCAATAAGAGTTTAGTGATACTAGTGTCACTATCGAGTCTGCTAACCCATTCCTCATCCTTTGGATTCTAAAGCTGATATCAGTGTGGAAATAAGTGCGAAGACATGCGGTTATAGATGTGCTCAGTTGGAAAGTAGCAGAGTTCATGCTGCAAGTTCACAGTGTTAAATACAAAACGTGTGCAAGTAGCTTTCAGGTGTCGACGTTAATGGAAGAATCACTAAGCTCAGAGACGTTACAACTCTGATGGAACCAGTTCCTGATCCCCATCCCAACTTCCTGTTTCCCTGATTAATGCAATGACATGGGGAAGTTAAAGAAACAAACATTTACTGTAAGCAAGCAAATTCTGTTAAACTTTATCACATTTTTACACTGTAATTTAGTAACTGTTTAAATCAGTAGATTGATATCATGGTACACTGCAAAAATTCAGCCTTAAAGGTGGAATATGTAAGATTTTCAATATTTTTTTTTTAAAAAAATTAACTAAAAAATAACTAAAATCATAATTAGATAGTTTTTTTTAAAATATGTAGGTTCCAGTCATTAATTAAACTTGTAATTTAATAAAGCATCAAATATGGACATACTGGAACCTACATGTTTAAAAAACTTTCTAATTATGATTGTAGTTATTTTTTAGTTAATTTTTTTAAATATTTAAAATCTTACATACTTCACTTTTAAAAAGCAAGAAAAAAAATATACAAAAATTAGGTAAATATTGCGTAAAATAAAATAAATTATCTGCCAACAGAACAAAAAAATTTGGCTCATCAAGATTTCCCAAAACAAGTAAAAATATTCTCAGCATAAAAACTAAGAATTATTTTACCTTTAAAAAATAAGCATGTGTGTACTCATTTTAAGATTTTTAATCTTACTTAAATTTCAGTTTTTGCAGTGTATTATATCAATTTACTGTAATATTTAACAAATGGTGACATGATTTTTGTTGATAACTTACATATTGTTATGATTTGATTCAATTTGATTCAAGATGTGGTGATTGATATGAAACCATATCAGGTAATTAAACAGTTATTGTTATTTATATCAAATCACACAAAGCAATTAAAATATTGTTCATTCATTCATTCATCTTCTGTATCGTCTAGTTCAGTGTTTTTCAGCATTTTTTCAGTCAAGGTACACTTTTTTTACTGAAAAATCCAAAGACACACTACAAACCAAAAATATTTTTTTAAAAAAGCATGTCAATGTTTTTCAGCCACTAGTGTGCAGTGAAAGATCATCAGGTGTGCCCGGAGAAATGATCCTAATTTACCTTATTGGTCTAAAAAGTAGAAGGAGAGATAATGAAATTTCTATATTTTTGTGTGTTTATCTGATTTCTGTGTAAGACTTGATCCTTGACTTCCAATCCAATCCAATCCAGTTTATTTATAAAGCACCGTTAAAAACAACAAAGTTGACCAAAGTGCTGTACAGAAGAAACAATAAAACATACATATTTACATCATAATTGGGGCATCAGCACATTGTTAATAGTAAAACAACCCTTTAAATTAGTAAAACGCCAAAGAGAAAAAATGAGTCTTCAGACAAGACAAGACTTGATAAGACAGACTTTATATTATTGTGACACAGCTTGTGACTTTTTGGGGGGTTTTTTTGGTGAAAAAAATTTGACCTTGGCTCCAAAAACGAGGGCTTATATTAAAGATATAAAGTCCATCTTATCAAAATGCCTTGTCATATCAGCATTATATTGGTACTTTAAAGAGCACAACACTTGGAAATCATTTTTGGATTTTTACAGACATTTATTGACGGACAGTGTCTTCAACTTGACTTGGAAGGTCCTTATTGCCACAAATATGCCGTCAGAACTAAGAAAAGAAATACCAAACTCAAATTAACTTAAAGCAAAACAGAGGAGTTACATAAATAAAATAGAAATTCACGAGACATAGCAAAAGGTAAACTTTTCCGAAATACATAAAATTAAAAGCTTAACTGACATTACAGTTACGTATGTAAAAGGAAAAAATAAATCAAACTATTCTTGCTTTACAACGCCATCCTGTGAAACCTGACATTTCAGCCAAACTTTGAAGAGAATTTCCCCACATTAATCCGAACACGTGTGAAGAACGTGGCTCTAAATGTCTCGTTTTGTTGTAGAAGAACTGTTTTCTGGAGGAGAACTCAAATTTAACCCAGTTTATCCAGCTTTGCTACAGAAATTCTAAAATAAATCCATAGTTTCAATAAATGCTAAATATTCTGTCTCATCGTTTGAGGGGACTGGTCAGGAGGATGGTGATTAGGAAGAAATGAATAGTGAGAGGGAAGAAATGTGAAAGAAAGATGGACTGAGACAGGATGACAGTGGAACAAAGAGGCAGTAGAGGGATGAGTGAAAGCCAGTACAGCAGCTCTTAGCCGAGATTTATGTTGGCCAGAACTTATTACAGATGAACAGAGAAAGAACAAACTGCTGGCGAGAGAGCTGGAAGAATGCCATGCATTATTCACCGGATTCCTCACAGCTCACACTGTGCTGCTGCTGCTGCTGCTCCTCCAATTGTTCCTTCCCTTCTGTCCTTCTCATCCTTTATGTATTCTGCTTCCTTCCTTTTATTTATTCTCAATTTCTACCTCCGTTTTGTCTCTTTCCCTTCATCCATTGCATTATTCAAGCCTCTGCAGCTTTATTCACCCAACCAAAAACTCAGAAACACATGTGTGACGAGGTCGCCGTTAGACTCCTTCCATCCAAACACGACATATATGTCCCACAGCAAATATCACATAACAGGCACAGCTCATCCTGGTCATATGAGGACACTCTTTTGACAGCTGCTTAACAGAAACATCATTCACATACCCTGAAGAAAACACGGTTGTGATTGCTACTCTTAAAAAGGTACTTTTGCTCAGATGTCTCCACAACAGCTCTGATATAGCGGCACCTTCAGGGTTTTTGTCTCTGTTAAGACAGTAAATAATTAAAATCGTGCATCAGACGGTACATCTCCCATCTCAGGCTGTGCTGGAGTACTCCGAGCTACATTCAGTGACGGGGTTTGTTTCAACGCTGCTGATAGGGACAGAGTCACACGGATGACGACATTGGCAAGTCATCGGGGTGACGTAGGGTGTGAGCCTTACAGCTACCATTGCATAAGATCTTTTTTCTTATTTAAAGATATGTTTTTTTTCTTATGTAACTTTTAGTTTGAACATAATCTAAGCAGCAGTAAGCCTAACTTACTTTGACTTCAACTATGTATTTTCTAAAAGGGCTGTTTTGTAGTCATGAACTACAAATGTGTCGACACAAATGGAGCAAAATCTGCCAGTTTGCACATATTTAAACAATTTTAAAGTCAACACATTTTAAGAATTGACACAAATAAACTCAAGATATTCTGCAACAAATCACAATTTTATTAATTAATTAAAATTAAATTAAATCAAATGCATTTAATTTTTACATCATAATAAGAGATTTCAGCTTGAAGAGGCTGCTCTGCAACTGTGTGACAGAACCAGTTTCCTGAGGAAAAACCTTTAAACTGGAACTGTTTCAGCGGGAGTCTTTAGTCTGCAGGCGGAAGGTGGAGTCAGAGTGCTGGTTGGTGTGCACGTGCTCAGCAAACTGGAAAATAAGTCAAATTCTATGAGTGAAGTGATAATCAGTGAAATAGCTGAACAGAAGTTGTTACTGGATCTGAGGGTGGGGGAGGGGGTTGCAGGGAGTACCAAACTTGACTGGAAAAAGAAATTATGGATGAGCCTTGATTTTAACATTAAGCCCGGTTAACGTTTCAACTTTTCACTGTTGTAAGAAGTGTTTGTGTCGGATGTTCCCAGCGCTCTGCAGACTGGCAGAAACAAGGAGACAACATCCAGTTTAATCACCAAAAAATGGCAACGTATATCTTCAAATTATTTGTATCCTCAAATTCCATCTTTATTTTGTTTTTCCTCTTCTAAATGTGAATTAAAAATTGCATTGGTGCAGAAACCCACTTCTTCTAGTTTAGTAAAAAACATCACCTGCTGGAATGGATAATGGATTAAATCTTTATTATTGGGGCGTCTACTAAAATAGATTTAATGTGTACAAACCGAACTGATTTATTCTTTTACAGTGTACATTCCTACTACGCTTCTTTCTCATGAGGTCTGGCATGCTGTCATTGTTCACTTAACAGGACAAATAGTCTCATTCATTGAGTTTTGAAACAAATAAATAGATTAGATGGATGGATAGATGGATAGATGGATGGATGGATGGATGGATGGATAGATGGATGGATAGATAAACAAACCACTGCTTGAGCAAATTGCAAGTACGGTGGAGCCCACAAGAAGATTTTAGGCAGGAGTATCGTTGAGTTGGTAGAGCGGTTCCCTACCAACCTGAAGGTCATTTCATTTGATGGTTAAAGTGGAAAACACTGAACCCTAAATTGTCCCCAGTGTGTTTCAGTGTGTACTGTGTAGAATGGATATAATGAATAAACTCTAAGTGTGAATGAAAAAGATCAACACTTTGTACAGTGCAGACAAGCTTAGAACAAAGCAAAGGTCCATTTACCACTTTGTAAGTTAAAATATTAATTTCTGGCATCCACTGGTGGTGTTACACTAACATAATGTTACACATAAGTCCATCAAATGCATGAATTCTGCAAACTGTGACAGACATTATTTAAAATAATGTTTTGGCCAAATGTGAATTTTGGTATTGTACATAACAGTTTTTATTATAATAATAATAATAATAATAATAATAATAATAATAATAATAATAATAATAATAATAATAATAATAGATTGTTGAAAGAGGAGCAGTTTAAATGTGGGGTAAATGTTTTTGTGCCTCCACAGTAAAAAAAAGAAAGAAAAAGCTGGAGCGGAAGAGTACAGTGATCTTAGGATCAGTTGTAATGGAACAAACTGCATTTTGCTGACAAGATAAACACCCCGTGTGTTTGGTGTTTTGTGATGATTGAGGGGAAAACAGCATGTGGAAGAAGAAAAAGCTTGTTTTAGTTTGGCTGACCAGCATAAAGATGGCTGTTGGAGATTATAATATGATTCTGATGATGGAAACCTGCAGGTCTGCTGTTGACTATGTAGGACGTGAGCTGGATCAACCTTCTGCAAGGGGCAAAAAAATCAATGTGGACAAAAGAATGTGTTTGTTGATGCATAATGACTTGGTTTAGTTTATTGAATCAGTTCAAATTTTATTTATATAGCACTTTTCATGCAAAAAACAACAAAAGTACTTTAAACAATATAAAAAATTGATGCATATTTTTAAAAAAAACTTCACATTCCAGAGTTTAAAGCAGCGATTTTAACACACAAACCTCATTATTGTCTCTTTTACACACAACTACACACATACACTCACACACATGTATGTACGTCACCAGCTGAATCATCACCTCGCTGCCCACCCTGTGGATCCCTCGTGTTTCAAGTAAGCATGCCTGTTCTTATAATGAATAAAGAAAAGGAAATATTCTTGTGCAGAACAAACCCTTCCTCTGCTTTGCTGTTTATCCGGCTTGGCATTTCTCCGCAGGCATTAGCGAGGCCAGCTGTCTTTGACAAACCCGGACCCTTCAGCTACTCTATCCGGAGGAGACATAAGACCAACAGAAGGCTGTTTTCTGTCTTGTCTTTCTCTCAGTTTGTTACTGTATTCTTGCATTCAAGGTCACTGAATAGTCACATCCTGACGTTCTGGGGCTCCTCCTGAGTCGGAATGGATTAACCATGTTATAATAACATTGTCATGTTATCTGCTGACCGTGAAAGAAGCTTAACACAAAAAAATCATGTGAATAAAAACTTAATTTTCCTGTCAGCTTTGCACTTTAGGAAGATGTTTGAGTTGTTCATTGCAAGTCTGTCAGTCTGGTGTTTATTCAACATAATAGAAATTATGTTGGTGCATCACCACACATTACTAAGTTGCAGTCAGTGTTTTGGTCGTTACTCAAAGAAATACCGTATTTTTCAGGCCACAAGGCGCACTAGACTATAAGGTGCAGCTTCAGTTATGGAGTCTATTTCTGTGCTTAAGTCATGTATAAGGTGTGCCGCGTTATTGGGCTCATGCTAAAATAAGAATAAAACAAAGTAACAAAAGCAAAACAGTGAGTTTGGTTGAATTTTATTCAACTAGGGTTCGTATTTAAAAACACACACATTATTTTTGGATCAACCTGTTGTCCCAAATCTATCCAAGTCCACATCTTATGTATCTGAATATAACAGCTGGGCCATTTAACCATTAAGTATACCTCTCTATCGTCATTGTCAGTCAGTCTCGTTCCACGGTGGCTGTTCAGCAATGATACCGGCTTTTGCAAAAGCTCGGACAACAGTCCCTAACAGTATGTTAGTCCAGGCATCCACAATCCATTCACACATGGTGGCGTAACTCGCCCGGCGCTGCCTCCCAGTCTTCGTAAGGGTGTGTTTGCCATCTCTCATCCATCGCTAACACAACACTAGCAACTTCTCTTCACATACCCTGTTTACACCAATGTCCTGTGGTGCTTTTGTTAATCCTCCTGGCATGATGGCGAGCTCCAAATTCATTTGCTTGACTTGATTTTAGTTTTTGGAACTGGGGCAGCCTGGTGGCATGGTGGTTAGCACTGTGACCTCACAGCAAGAAGATTCCATCCTCAGCTAGGGGTGAGGCTTGGACAGTTGCATTTCTGTGAGGAGTTTGCGTGTTCTTCCAGTGTATGCGTGGGTTCTCTCCGGGTTCTTCCTCCCACCGTTCAAGGACATGCATTGTTATTCCCTTGAAGTTTAATCAAGCTCGAAATCATTTTTGTATTTTTACAGACATTTATTGACGGACAGTGTCTTCAACTTGACTTGGAAGGTCCTTATTGCCACAAATATGCCGTCAGAACTAAGAAAAGAAATACCAAACTCAAATTAACTTAAAGCAAAACAGAGGAGTTACATAAATAAAATAGAAATTCACGAGACATAGCAAAAGGTAAACTTTTCCGAAATACATAAAATTAAAAGCTTAACTGACATTACAGTTACGTAATAAACCAATTAACCATAATCTGGCAATGTTTCTTTTCCAGTGTCACCAGACAGGCTCATCACAGTACATTACAGTACATTCAAGTGTGTTTTGATCCCTGTGTTCAGACCTGACTTAGATTACTTGTTGTCATCACTCTGTTTATTATCGTCCTCTTTATATGTGATTCTTGATTTCCTTTTTCTCTTTCCAAGATCCTCTTCATCACTTCCTATTGTTATTTTGTGGATTTCACCATTTTATTACCTTTTTGTTTGTTAGCAACTTTACATAAAAACTGCAGATTTTTGTGATGTTTTATAATGAGAATGGCTCTTGGTCCAAGTTAAATTCCATTGCGTTATGGAAGTAATCCAGATCTCTGGATCTGGATCCAGGAATTTTTGCAAGTTTTTGTTTTTCTTTAAATCATGGCAAGATAGGGACATTTTCAGTATAAAAGCATATAACTCCTCAACAAATGATCAGGTTGCTTATCTTAAACTCACAAAAGGAGTTCCAAGGTTTTACAAAATATCACCGGTAAAAATCTGGATACTAAATTCTGGAGACTGAACTCTGGATCCCATCCAGAACAGGAAAAAATAGGGAATCCCTGGAAATTGAAATGAAATATAAACAGGCCTCGAGCCGCTAACCTGCAGGTCACAGGACAACCAGCTCTACCAGTTGAGCCTCTGTCACACCAGGAATCTAACAGCATATCCATATAAAATGATTTAGAACCAAAACATCACAGTCTAGGTGTAAGCGAGCTGCTTGGTGGCGTTGACGCTCTCTGGGTGCATTTCTAGTTTGGTTTTATATTTATCGAAACTTTTCTCTGCCTGTGCAGCATCGTCTGCATGTGAGCTTACAATAAGGCTGTTACTCTTAAGCCACATATCTATGATGTCCTCATCCATCCTTCACTTGCTGGATCTTATTCACATCATGACTAAATCAGTGACGACCTCATAGCGCCTTGATAGTATTTAGCTTTTAAGACAGATCACTAATCATATGAACTGCTCATCAGAACCCACTCAACACTGTGCAGCTTGCTGATTTAATTGGCGGAACAAAGATGATACGCCCACGTTAACTTCAGAGATGAAGATGTTTCAGTTTCAGTTCGCAAGGAGTCAGTGAAGATGTTTGTGGCTCAAATCATTGTGAATATAATGCTGTAAGATATGCTGAGAGATGGAAGCTTGTGGCAGTATAATAATTATCTGCCTGGAAAGACTTCTTGCTTTTAAGGATCATCAGCTTTTAGTAGTGAAACAATGTTCAACCACGATGGAATTTCTGTTTTTATAGACAGATATCTGTTTTTTTTTTTCTTGTTTTTCTGTAGAACTAAAATCCCCAGTTTGAGAAATGATGTTGTGTACATAGGAACACGTGATTTGTAAAATCCGTCTGCCTGGGAATTTATCTTGAAAAAAAAAAAGCATTTGAAAGGGATTAATTTCCTCTTAGCGCTCCTTCCTGCCGTACAGACCTGTATATTTCATGTCAGCAGGCTGACTTATTAGCATGTCAGTCCTGTTATAGCTACTGTACTCGTTCATTTAAATTTTTTTCATGTTTCCGTTTTCCAGTTTGTGTCAATATCTCTCTCATCCTCTCTTTCACGCTCTCTTTGGAAGAAGCTTCAGTGTGAAATTGCTGAATAAATTAGAAGAACTTGAACCTCTGTACTTCTTGCATGTTGGCTGCAGAATTCTGTCCATATTTTCAGTCCAAAATCAGTTTTTTTTTTGCAGAGTGCTTTTTAATCAAGCTGTATGTAACAAGGCAGATTAATTCATAATCAATTTTTTTGTGCTGTTTGTTAATAATAATTAACATTAGTTATGGTAGCTATGCTCAACCTGATGTAGAATCTACTCTTCTGTCTAAATGAGGAATTTATATAATTTTTGTTTCCTTCCATGTTCTGGTAATATCCTTGTGAATATCAAATATTTACGGAAAGTTACTAAACGATAAATACATTTAATGAGGAAATGTCATTTCTTCCTCAGCTCATAAGCTCTAATAAAATCTGTGTTGGGTATTTAATGTATTTTTCATCTTAATTAATCATAAAATTCAAATGCAATGACTTATCTTTAAATACCCTTTAGGATTTAACAACTACTTTTGATATACTTCAAAATTAAAACTCTTATTATTTGACACATTATGCCTCATCGTCCCTTAGCCAAAGCAGGTATTGATAAGCCGCCACCATAGTGTGATGTTTTACTGTTGTTATTCTTCAGCCAGTACATTAGTTATGCCTTTATTCCTCATGGAAAGTCCCCTGGGACCCATATAATGCCAATGCATGTATAAGATTCTTTGTTAATAAAGAATTCATCCAAAGGACAAAAAAGTTGGATTACTTAGCATAGCAGGCTAACAAACTGCTAGCTGCGCATAGCTTGTTTAATAAAACTTGATGAGAAAAGTGCTAATATTAGCTTAATGTATTAATGAGTGTATGAAACAAGTCCATATGGTCCACGTCAGACAGACTGACGAACTGAATGTGAGTGTGGAAGTGAGGAAATAAAGATGCAGACAGATAACTGGCACCAAGCAGCTGCAGTGCTGTCAAACCATGATGCTAACATGCATCGCTGAGTTTTAAACTAAAACAAAAGATTCTTCAGGAAGTGTCAGTGTGGATCAAGTTGGGAATTAAAATCTTTTAACTCTTTTACTTGGGCATATCACAATCTTTATTCTTTACCCCTGAAAAAAAAAAAACACAAAGTGGTTTATTTTTTACTTCTACTTTGTTGTGCTGTCTCATCTCAGGGTATTTCATCAATGTGCCTACATTGTCTATGAACCTATTAACTTTATTTATGAAGCAGAGTGTGCTCCAGTGGTCCTCCCAGCGACCACTGGAGCACAGTGACATTTTCCTTCATTAGTTGTGGTGTAGGTCTGTTAAACATTCTGTATATGGAACAGGAATACTGAAAAGTTGATATGAAAAAAGCATTGATATGAAAAAATTCTCACATCAAAGACTTTTTGGGTTTTATTTGAACAATGATTCTACAGGTTTAAGCCCAGCTACGATTGAGACGGATCAGTTGTGAGCAATAATCAATATGAAAGGAAATTATGGCCTGCAGGCTGAGCCGACAGTCAGTGATGGTGATGGTGATGGTGATGGTCAGTGATTTGTTAAAAGTTGTGCAAGTAGTGTTTGATACAGTGGGATACATCAGCTCCATGCTGCCTTATGTCAGCAGTTCAGACGAGCAGTGGGGATGTAACAGTGTGGAGGGTATTTTCTAGGCATTCTTTGGGCCTCTCAGTACAAAACCAATCCTTTTAGACTTTCCTAATACACATTCTGTATTTTCATTTATTCAGATCTCTATTAGCTCTTGAAAATAGCAAATCTTCCTGGAGTCTATTCATCATGCTGCTAAACAATCTATTTACAATATTTTAACAATATTTTACAATGATCACATATATAATTATATTTAAGTAATAACTCACAAGCACACAAAAAACAACAACAAATACCCTGCAGCCAAACAAAAACAAAATAAACAGACACAGGACCTAATTTATATTCATTTTATTTCACAATACTATTCATTATTTCTCAAATACTTTGCAGTGCTTTGCTTGTATATATATATATATATATATATATATATATATATATATATATATATATATATATATATATATATATATATATATATATATATATGTATATATATATATATATATATGTATATATATATATTAAAAACTGTATAAATCAGTTAAAAAAAAAAAAAAAGTATATTACATTTGATTTATTAAAAGCTAAATTAAAAGTTTTATAAGACATAAGCCTGAGCATATAGATGTAAAATTATTATTATTTTTATGCAGGAACAAATTACAACAAAAAAGACAAAAAGTTAATTACATAAAAATGTCATATTATCCCCTCAGGCAAAGCACTGGCAGAGAAGAAGACCCCCTCCTGTTGCACCGTCTGCTAAGAGGAAGAAACTCTGTTGTGCTATAAAGAGACAGCAAGTAAGAAAAGGACAGACAATAAGCCTGTAAAAACACTTCAGCAATTAAGTGTATTTCAAATTCTCACCTTCTCTTTGAGCTACACATCTTCTGTTTATCAGACACCTACATCCTTCTCCTCAGTTTCGCCCCTGTTGTTTTTCTTTTGCCATTGTCTTCTCTGAGACATAATGCAGCACACAGCTTTATCTGCTATATAAGGGACACTTCCACTCGTCTGAAGTCGGTGTCTGAAATGCATAACAACCTTACAGAAACAGGTGGGGATTTGGACAGGCTCGAGGATTAAGTAGGTTATTCTCAGGCAGGATTGTTTTCTTTTGTTTGAGAAAATGCTGCAGAACAGAAGCTGTTTTATTATTTGGATTTTTGTTATAAACCTGCCTTACTCCATTATACCACCTTCACATGCACTATTTATTAATGATTTATCGTTTTTTTATGGCTATTCATTCATCCTTCTATTTCTTTGAAACTCCATCCTTGGTTATTTTCTGTTTTTCCTTATTCAACGCTGACTTGCATAACAGGCATCTAGGCTTTTTTTCTTTTTCATAGTATTAAAGGGGACACATTTTTTCTATTTAGTATACATTCCATGCTGATGTAAAATCCCAGCAAGTTGAGCCTTTTTAGATGCCCAACAGATTCAAAATCTCCTGTTTTTTCATTGTTTTTGTCCATTTTCCTTTAATTGTCTCTGTTCTCTCTCCTCATCCTTCAGCCTTTTCCCTCGGAGTTTAGATAATGGCAGGCATTAGTGAAAGAGCTCAGACATTTCTTTTGCTGTAACCTTCCACTGATATGTGAAGGGTTGAGCCGTGACCCAAATGGAAATATAAAGAATAGACGATTACAGCAGAGAGACGAGGGAGTAAAGAGAATCTTGCATTTTTCTCTTTGTTCCTTCACCAGATATCCTCAGTCACTGTTGCCTAAGTCTCATAAACAAAGTGATTTATCTGCTGAGGTAATCCTTTTTCACATTTTTCCTTTTTTTGGGGGGCGCGGGGCAACAAGCTGGATGGAGCAACACTTTTGCCAGCATCATGCCAGTTGCATTTCCTATGCTGAGTGGATAATAAATATGCATGTGGCAGACTACCATGTTTAAATATTCTCGTTCAGCATGCAGCTGCTGCTGTTGCTGCAGAGTCACATAGCATGCCTGCTTGCTGATGCATTACACTGATCAGCTGATCAACTGGGTCTATAAACAAAGGATTAATATGTGAAAATGTTTTTAGTTACGTTCATATTTATACACCGTTAGATCAGAGCATGTGCAATGTTTTCATCTTCTTTTTAAGCATAAAAGTAGGTAAATGATTTATGTTTGTTTTTTCTATCAGGTGTTGGTCGATTCCTTACTCCTGTGATCTTTAGTTCCTGTGGATGATGTTCAGATCAACATCTGGAATTGATCCTTTTACACATGTACATGATTAGAATTTACCACTCACCTCTTTACAAGTACATCTAATCTCCTCCTAGTTGCTAAAATGTCTGCATATTCTCAGTTGTTAAGTAGCTTTTAATGGTGGGATTTATTTCTTTTCATGTTTTCATTAGCCGGCCACACCTTCAGTCTGCAAACTTTTGTCATTTGAACACTGTTTTTGCTTCATGCCTACATTTAAATTATTTCCTTATCCATAGATGCTTCTCATACCAGATGCATTTTCTGTTCCCTTTAAAGGCACTTTTATGATGTTCAGGGATTTGTTCTACAGCTACATGTTATCCTTCTGCTACAAGCGACACACTGCTTGCACCGACAGCAAACTATCACAGACAATGTCATTCCAAGTGGTGGGCTTTTAAACAAGCAACACAGACAGGATAGAAACATCTGAGGGGAAGGAGTGGACAGAAACTCCATGAGACTTCACCTAAAATCTTAAACGTAGTTTACTTGCTTTTTTTTTCATCATTATTTTTTACTTTCTTCTACTACCTGTATGCATTAGAGAGATGCTGATGCATGCTTTTATTTCTAGTAGATTAGATTATTGTAATGCCTTGCTCTTTGGTCTTCTTAAAAAGTCCATTTCAAGCTTACAAATACTTCAGAACTCAGCAGCACGAGTTCTGACGAGGACCAGAAGGCGGGAACACATTACGGCAGTTTTAAAACTGCTGCATTGGCTCCCTGTGTGTTTCAGGATTAATTTTAAGATTCTAGTGATTTTCAGATGTCTTAATGGTCCTAGGCCTTCTTATCTATGTGACATTCTTTTAGGATATGAGGATATGAGCCCTCGAGGACCTTGAGGTCTTCTGGTTCCGGCCTTTTACATGTTCCTAAAGTAAGAACTAAAACTTACAGTGAGGCCTCTTTTCGTCACTATGTTCCCCGTCTGTGGAAGAGCCTGTCGGAGAACCTCAGAGCTGCAGAGACCATTGATGTTTTTAAAAAAGGCTCAAGACCTTTTTAGTTTAGCTTTTAGATGATCTTATCCAGTTTTAAATCTATGTAAGGATTATTTATTGTTGTTGTTCTATTTTACCTGTTTATTTCTATCTGATTTATTGAATTTATTTATTGAATTTCCCTTTGAAGATTAATAAAGTATTTTTCTTTTTTTTCATAAATTCATTTTATTGTTTTATTTCTTAAATATTTTTTTCTTATGCTCATTTTTATTATTATTTATTTACTTAGTGTTCTTAGCTGGTTCCTTGTAGGCTTTAGTATTGTTTGATCTTAAGTTCTGTTACTCCAGTGTTTTCCTCATGGGGATCCACCACGCTGGGGGCCTTGCCGGGTCGTTGCCATGGGGATGGACTCTGACAGGTTGGCCCCTGCATTACCGCCATTTGGCTGCAGTACAGATCGGGGCCAACCCTGAGTCATGGCCGTTCCAGTGGCCCCATGGTTATGTGTGGGCTGGCCCCTGGTCTGAGGGGATCCCCAGGATATTGTTTCCTCACAGTTTACCAAGCCAGATGCTACCTCTTTTATGTTTATTCTTTTACTATTATTATTGTTGGTTAAAGAGACAGAAGACTATTTTAGAAGCTTTATCAGGCAACATGAGATTGGGGGTGTGTCAGTGTATGTGTGTGTGTGTGTGTGTGTGTGTGTGTGTGTGTGTGTGTGTGTGTGTGTGTAAATGATGAGGTGTCTGTTTGTTTTACTTGTTTTAATATATGTGAAGCACTTTGAGCTGCTTCTTGTATGAAAGGCGCTATACAAATTACCTTTGATTTGGTTAGACGTACCTGGTAAATATCAGAACAACATCATCATGAGATATTTAAATACACAATAAAAATGCATTTTACATTGTATACAGCAGAGATGACACCTGCTTTGAAACCAAGCACACCTGACCAAGCGCCAGAATGAAGCAGGGTGGCAGAGAGAACAAGGCCTCCGCTGTCACTCGCCTCATAGCAAAGCAATAAAAAGCATCTTTATTTGTGAGGAAAATCCCGTGTTTTCTTGTAAAGAGTTTGTTTTAAGCAGCTAGTGTAGGACAGCAGGACCACTGTCAGGAAAAGTTGAATAAAGCTTTATGCATCAATGTAAATGATAAATTTACTTGGATTAATACTCTTCAACTCTTGGCAGCAGGGGTATCCAAACTAATTCATATTTATGGACTAATTTTTATGTATTCTTTTTTAAGTGAAACTGTAATTACATGAGCAGAAATAGTACATTACGCACAGCTGCTTATTTATTTACAAGGAGGGAAAACACAGACTGTTAATCTTTTTTAATCTGAGATGTAGGGTAAATGTGTGTTTGTAAATCAAAGAATTCAGTTGTTATTATTACCAAGATAACAAGTTTTTAAAAAATTAAGCCAATATAAACCAGGTCAGGATGTGTTGCACCAAACAAATTTGCTTGGCCAAGACTGAGTTTTATAGATAGAAAGAATATTAAGCTTTGTGGGGATTAATCTTCCAATGACAATCTTGAAATTAGTTATTGCTGAATTTACATATTAAGGACACTGTCACACGGTTTGTTGAGGTGTGGGACCCAAAGCAGGACAGCGAGGCAGGAGGCAGACAAGGTCCAGGAACAAGAGTTAATCCTGAAATAAACATAACGGGAGACAGGAGAGAGAAAACACAGGCAACTGCAGAAAATGATCTAGCAAGTGAAAACAGAAACCAAGGGGGTATAAATACATGGAAAACAATCCTGAGCTGCACGAGGCGACAGTGGGAAGGAAAAAACTCCCCTTTAACAGGAAGAAAACCTCCGGCAGAACCCGGCTCAGGGAGGGCAGCCATCTGCCTCGACTGGTTGGGGTGGAGACGACAGGAAAGACAGAACAACATGTACAACTGCACTTATTCAGGAAGACCTGCGGAAAAAAGGAGAAAAAGTTAGAGACGGCAATATTGTCATATATTTATACATTAATATGTTAAGAGAAAAAGAACAAGGTACTTCTCAGAGCATCAGGTAACATCCCCATTGCTACATAAGTAATGGATGGCTAGACTACCCATAACTATAAGAGCAATGAGCAGAACCTGGACAGTTGGGTCCCGTACATGCAGACTCCAACTCAGGAGATGCTCATATCCTAACTATAAGAATCATAAAACAGGAAGGTTTTCAGCTCGATCTTAAAGGTGTGGAGGGAGTCTGCCTCCCGAACCCACAGTGGGAGCTGGTTCCATGAGAGAGGAGCCTGATAGCTAAAGGCCCCTCCTCCCATAGTACTCTTTGAGACTCTGGGAACCACCAGTAAACCTGCAGTCTGGAGTGTAGAGAGGCTAACAGGATAACAAGAAGAAAAGACACACAAAAAGTCCGAACCATGACATCGATCCCTATCCCTATCTATCTTTTCATGCACCCCCTGTTGACGGCTAATTCGGCATCCATCTTGCATCCTACCTGACCTGTTAGTACGATCTTACAATGACTCTTGTTTTGTTCCCTTCTCTCTTTTAATTTTCTTGCATTTCTTTGCTGAATCAGCGATGTTGTGTGTTGAAGCAGCCACTTTTTTTGTAGCATGAAGCAAAACTCTGCTGCAGAGTCACACAGAGTCACGAATGTAAAAGTTGTAAAATGTCTATTTCTCAGCGTCGAGAGCAGGAGCGACTCCAGAAATGCACATGATAGATGTCACTGTCATCAAACAAGTCCAGAACATGGAGTTTTAAGGTCAAAAAGTTACGTAATGTGTCTTTAATGCTGGGTTGAACACTGCAATGAGAAAATGAACAAATGCAAAATGAGAAAAAGTTGCAACAGACAAAAAAACAACATTACCTGCACATTCAACACCCAAACAGGAGAAAAAACAACAAAATGCAGCTACACCTAAAAAGAAAATACATCTCAGCAGAAGATCGTGGCTTCTGAGAGGATCATCAGGAGCATCCTTAGAAACAAACAGAGAAAAACAGAAACAAACACAATGACAGCGACCGTGAAATAAAAACACAACTGATTATGCCGGTACGATGACACCCTGAATGAAGTGTGTGTGTTCGGGAATGTTGTGAGAGCAAAGTATAAAGAATGGGTTGTGTTTAATAATAAGTGCAATCATGCAAATATGACAAGAATCAGAAAAAGACAAACAGGACCCCAAGATGCTGTGAAGCCTGGAACTCCAGTAGTCTGCTGCTGGGATGACCACGCCCCCACCCAGAGTACGGCCCCACCCGAACCCCCACATAAAGAATCAGCCTACTGAAAGAAATCAACTGTCTTCCTGCTACATATTCATGCAATTTTATCATTTTACTACCTTTTAAGTTCTTCTCTTGATTTCACTTCTCTTAGTTATCAAGATCAGAAACAAGCCTGGTGTCCCGTAAAGAGCAGGCGTGACTTCAACCATGTTTTATGCTCATTTGTTCAGATTAAATGTTAACAAGCTTCTCCTTGTTTTCTATTTTATATGGTGAAACATATTACTTTGTGAACAGTTTAGAGATTATTTGTACTTTAGTTTTGATGCATAAACAGGAAGGAAAAGTAGTTTAATGATATCCTAAAAAAAAAAAAAAAAAAAAAAAAAAAGGGAAAGAAAAAAAAAAAAAAATGAAAGAAAGTCCTATTTGTCGGAGACGTATTTCCCAGGGGAAATAATCTAATTCTGTTCAAGCTTTAAGCGTTTGCTGGAATTCTAAGATGATGAATTCTTGCTGGAATACATAAGCGCTCAATACAACTTTCTTCTTTTCTCTCTTTGTTGCAGAGATGCACACACACACACACCCAGAGAAGTACATCAGCATCTGATTACAGTAATCTGACATTCTATCACAACCCAAACAGGGAATCAGTTGCATAAAAATGCATGCATAAATAAATATATATGTACATTACTTTACATGATTTGGAGTATTTGTAACACCAACATGAACCGTGCTGCTTTGGTTTCCTGAACACACCCACGCAATATGCTTAACAGTGCAAAGTGTGCGTTAATTCAGAGATACAGTACGCTAGCTTGTGTTGCTTTGGTGTCATGGACAGCAAGTAGCAATAATGGCTGTTTAGCTTTTTGTTTTTCCTGTAAAATGAACTGGTTTCCTTTCTAATAAAAAAGAGAAAAATATTGGCTGGATATTGAGTGTGTGCTGCACAGTGAGTCAGCTTCAAGTCGAGCTTGCAAAGACAGTGTCTTCTGTGTCGAAGTGATGCAACTTGCAGCATGAGAACCAACCTACACTAGACAGCAATGGAGAAAAACAATGGCGTCATTTAACCAGAGAGGATATTTATATGTTGATTAAATATGACATATTATCATATTCAGGATCATTTGGACAAACTGCAACAGCGATACCTGAAAGGCATATAGTCATATAGGCATATGTTTAAATTTCTTTACTTTCTGTCATTGCTTTTTGTGTATGTGTGTGTGTGTGTGTTTATTAGGAAATACAACAGTAAGGAGGATGATATCTGTCGTCTTGTTGTCTGGTTAGTTAAAGACATTTTCTTTACTTCCATTATAGCCATCAAATTGAAATGTCTTTAGCGCACAATATGTAGCCCTCTTGTATATTCATATTTATCTATCATGCTATAATAATTATTATTTATAATAACAGATGAAAATCTATTCATCAGTCTTTATCATTGTTTTACATATTTCCCTGATTGGTACTTTCATTAGCAAAGAGCACAACATAAACAGAAAGAGAAAATGTCTTTTATCTCCCCATCATTGCTTTGTGGCTGGGGCTGTGATAACAGATTACGCTCATGAGATTCATGAAAACAGTTCTACTTTTTTTTCCAAGCTTTCTTTTCCAAACCAAATAAAAAATCAATATTTCCTCCTCTTTGTGTTAGTTTCTGACAAGAAAAGTGACCTTATTCCTCTCGTTTCCTCACCTCTTGTTTTTTCTGAGCTTTCTGGCATTATGCCTGCAACTGTGCATCTGTTCGTGTTTCCTCGATGCTTGGATAGGAAGCTATAAAAGCATTTTTATGTTTGCTTCTAATTCAGAGGAATCTGCAGTGCAGGAGAGAGAGAGAGAATAAAATTAGAGAAAAACTGAGAGAACAAACAGGATGAAACCAGGTTATCCTGCCTGCTTAGCACCATGGTAACAGTAACCGTGACAGCCATGGAGATGGGAACAATAGGAAAGCTGCAAAATTCCTGAAATGATTTCACAAATTATCCCTCAAGTCGTTCTTCTGCTGGATTTTTCTCCTTGTTGCTCCCCTCAGATTAACCCTCCTCAGACTCGGTATCCACCCAACCAAGTCCTCCCCTGTGAGCTGCTTGTGATACAGGGGTTGCCAAGGTCACCAATTGTAAGGATACCTTTGTGTATCCATTTCTTCTCACTTACCAGTAATTTCACCTTTGTGTGTTAAGGGTAGCAGCTCTTGTGTGCTGAATGGTGACATGAAAGTCAGGTCATAAATTGAAACTGGCTGTTAGTGACACCAAAAGTCAAGCAGTTAATCCCAAGGCACTGCAGGTATCTCCACACACATTTAGGAAACACACACACACACACACACACACATCAGCTCACTCTTGAAAAGGCAAAACAAAGTCACCTGCTGTGTGAAGGATTGTTCCAGCATCTTCAGGAGACGAGCAGATGAGGACACCTACTTAGCATTTTTATTGCATTGTTTGCTATGTTGACATCGTGTCAGATAATTAAAATGCAACAAATTAACAAAGGTCACCAACGAAACTGACAGAAACAGGACTCCATTAACGCATCTCAAATGTCACATGAGACCGATGCATGCAAAAAGCCTCGACCGACACTGTCACCACAAACTGACCAACATCTATGGTGTGTAACCGTTTTTATTAAAAAAAAAAACAAAAAAACAAGCTGTGTGGGGAAACAAATTAAGGCAGCTGATGCATGAAAGTAGCGTGAAAGTAATTTTAAACTTTTCATCTGGGTACCTTGGCTTCACTGTTGTTATATGAAGATAATCTTCCAAACAAATGATAATAAAAAAAAAAATAAAAAAAATCTACAGATGTAATTTTATATAAAGTTTTGCAAGGCAATTATTGTAACCTAAATGTATTGTGTTGTAGAAATTCCTGCTTCAAAATCAGTTTTTACTATTTCCCATCAACTACTGTTTACATCCATGTTCACTTGCTTTCAGCCTTTCCATTGATTGGACAGCTTCTCGTTGCTCTAACACAAAGTGAAGCTATTTGAAAATCACGTCTTTGCCCTCCTATTTGTCCGTGAATTAGATTTATCGTCACTAGAACATCACAGACTCATCGGTTCAAATAGTCTAAAAACCAAAACCTTTTTTTTTTTATCTGTACTATAATAATATAAATAATATGAACTGTGAAATCTGAAATGTGTTTTATTTGATTTCATGTTGACTACAGTGATCTGGATTGAACTGGTCTAGAACTGGTTTGGCCTGGGTTTTATAAAGTGTCTTGAAGCAATTTTGCCATGAAACTGTTATGAAGGAGCTCACAGAGAAAGAGAGAGAGGCATTAGCAGGACTTTAATTTGGGGTAATATAGAAGGCAATAATCTAACTAAACAGGTAATGCTGGAATCTGAAGGGAAAGCCAGGAGTCAGAGCCACAGGAAGGAGGAAAGGGACAGTCCATCTGTCCATGAACGACGTCCAATGAAGAGTGAATGTGGAGCTTAACAGGTTGCAGGTATAGGCAATTAGTTTTCAGGTGGTTGACACTGAGGAGCCAGAGAAGGAGCACTTGTGTCAGTGGCAGATACTGGTGTGGACATAACAAAAATAGATAAGGCTAACTTAAACTGAATTGGATTTGTATCGAACTGTATGAGTTACAGTCTGAACCCATGCAGAAGAGAGAAAAACTGGATCCTGAGTCAAGTCCAAGAATCACACTAAGAGCCATCAAGTTGTTACATAACAGCAAATCAGAGTAAAGAAGAAGAAGTTGTTTAAAAAAATGTGTATGTACAAGCTATTATACTACATTTATTTATATAAAATGTTTGTTGTGATACAT
Source organism: Telmatherina bonti (assembly GCF_933228915.1). Taxonomy (NCBI): domain Eukaryota; kingdom Metazoa; phylum Chordata; class Actinopteri; order Atheriniformes; family Telmatherinidae; genus Telmatherina; species Telmatherina bonti. Next base: position 34,620,136 of record NC_136629.1, read on the forward strand.
CTCATAAACCAGGGTGCTCAATGAACTTTATTATATCTTTACTGGATTGTGATTCAGGATCATTGAGGATGTGATCATCTCAGCATCTGCCCTCTGGGACCAGAAAGTTCCTCCTTCTGATCACTATGTCTTGATTGGATGAGAGCGAGTATCGTAATTGCTTTTCCCATCGGATTCTTTTAGTCGAAATCCATTTGAGGATCTGCTGTCTTCAATATGACATGTCGATTCCTGAAAGGTTAGAAGACCAACACCATCTTCATGGTGATCTTAAAAGGGACTCAGGAACTTCTGCTTTTTGAGAAGTTTTAGAAAAAAAAAAATGAAGTTCTGATTTATTTTAAAGGTCACTGCAATATAAAAGAATGGGAAATGAGAGAAAAGAGGCTTTTTAAATAATAAGGAAAAGAAGGCTTGCCAACCTTGGTGTTATTACTGTCAGCATGGGATATTTAGTTCTATGTGCTAGCTGACATGATTTCACATCACTGACTGCAACTAAACAGAAAGGAAAGCTGGATAAAGTTCACAAGAATAAAATAATCAGATAAATGTACATTTAAGTGCAAACTAAAAAAAAAAACATTAATACTCCCCTGTAAGGTCTCTGTTGATAACATCCAGTTTCTTCTGATACCATAACGAAGAAGAAAATCTTTTTACACATGAGCGCTTTAACTTAATTACTTTACTTCACTGTCTCCTTGTTATGATCTTGTGTTAGGGGTGCTTTTACTGATTCTTTTAGTCCATTTCCCAAGTGACGGAACAAAGGGATGACCTTGAAAGGCTTCATCTAGGGTCTTTTACTGCATCAATACAGCACAGGTTTACAGCTAACAGACGGTTAACTAGCTGGGAATGCATCCATTTTCGTTCCCTGTGGCTTCTCCGCTACTCTATGAATGGAATAAAGAGAGGCCCTGTGATGGACTGACGACATGTCCAGGGTGTGTCCCGCTTCTCGCCCAGTGGTTGCAGAGATTGGCTCCAGCTTCCTCGCAACCCTTGATCGGACTAAGTGGTTTATAAAATAACTGACTGACTGGAATAAAGAAAAAAGGTGAGAAACAACACCTAAGAACTTGTCCATATCTCGGTGTCTATTGTCACCTTCATGTGACATTACGGATAAGAAAAGATGCTGAATAAAAACAACCAGGTGAAAAAAACAAAATTATAGTTTTAGGAAAACTTGGTATTAATTCTTGCTATTATAACATAGGTGGTATTATGGGGTGGGAAGGGAGTAAACAAAAAAAAACAAAAAAAAAAAAAAAAAAAAGCCTGTAGCACTTCACGGAAGGACCTGCGTCCAACTGGACAGTCCACCAGCAACTTCCTACAAATAAAATAGAATAGAATAGAATAGAAAAAAATAAAGAATAAATTTGTCTTGATTCAAACTCAAACTACAGATGAAAGAGTTACTGGTTCACACTGGTGTGTCTTGATGTGTGTTTTGTGAAGTCTCTTTAGTTTTTGGTTTCCTGGTTTATTTTGGAGTGTGGTTTTTTATACCTTTGTCTACATTCATTAGTTCACCTGGGTTCCTTTAGTTTGTTTCACCTGTGTCTTGTTGTGTTCTGTGTATTTATACCTTCAGTTTTTGTCTTGACTTTGCTGGTTCATTTAGTTAGTCTTGCTTGGTTCATATGGTTTTTTTCTTTCCACCTGCATTTTCCCACCTTCAGTTTATTTGGTTTTCTCAGAATTAAACATCCCTACTCTGCATCCCAGGCTCCCGTCTCCGCTTTTGGGTCACCACCTATCATGACACTAGTGATATTTTGTTCATAAACGAGCAGATTCTCTGTAGTGAACGAGAGAATCAGCTAAGAGAGACAAAGCTTTAGAAGGGGTAGGACGTTATTTTGATAGGCACAGCATGTGACCAATTAGAAGAAAAGTCTAAGATGAGAAAAGAAAGGCTTCTTAGAGGACAGGAGGTGTGGTAGTGACCAGGTACGCAGAGAGCTGGAAGCCACATCTAGACAAATGTAGCAAAATATGGAGTAAAAGGTGTCCAGCTTCAGTCTTCATCGGCTGGAATCCTGCAGGTTTTAGTTGTTTCCCTGCTCCTACACACCTGATTCAAATTAAATGGCTCCTTTCAACAGCTTGTTTAGTTCCAGCCAATCATGTTGAGCCACGAGTCTGATGATGAGTCTACTGCAGCTGGAAACATGTGGCTGTGGACACCCCAGAATTAGGCAACTTGAAGCTTTACAATGTTCACATTTGGATCTTTTTTTACTTGATTTGCATGATGTAGGTCAGGACCTATCAGACCTGATATAGATCTTTATTCAGATCAAAAGAGCTGGAAAAGGGTTCTAAACAAACCAGAACTGTTCGTATCTTCTTCCCTGCTGCATGGGGCTTGTTTTCGTTGTATGAACACCCAGCAGGAACTCATAGCTCAGCATTTAGAGGCGTTTTGGATGAACTGTTATGTAAAAATGGAGGTCTATGGAAGAGTTTCTGCTTATTTTCATTCTTGCATTTGGATTATTTTTGGGTTATTTTTGTTGTTTTGTCTCATGAATGAATTAAATCAATTCTCACTAAAGTCTGAACAGACTTTTGTCCAACGTTTCTTCAGTTTTTCTAAAAAACAAATGATTCACATGAATCATACAGTTAGTTGTCAGGCGAGGTCATGTTTGCATCACAACTAATTATGTCTGCACAATTTTAGCTTCTCAGTATAATTTAAAATGAGTTTAGAGAAGACTGACTGAGCATTACTACAGTTCCATGTCTGCTCACTTCACTTTCAAACTCCAGGTCTGCTTGTGGTTCCTGGATTTTCTAAAACCAGAATGAGAACTCATCAGGTCCCACTGTAATGGAACCCGATCCCAGTTTGGGTTCAGGAAGCAGGCAACCTCCAGGTCAGGCTTATTTTTATGATAAAGCTTATAATTACAACCTAATGCTGCTTTATAAGAGATGTTATTGTTGTCAACAACTTGTGTTTCTCCTTTTCTCTCTCAGCAGGTATCCCAGACTTTTAATCCCTCCTTCCTGTCCGCTCAACCTCCAGCCGTCCGGGGCAGATGGCCGCTCTTCCTCACAATGGTTCCGCTGGAGCTTTCTTCCTGTTAACAGGGAGTTTCCTTCAAACTGTCCTCTGATGCCCCAAAACATTCCCAGGACTGGAGATTACATCAGAGAGGTTCGATGTGATCCACACTCTCATTTTCATTTGATTTAAACTTAAATTTTATGATTTAAATGATTAGAACTGCTCTGGATTGTGTCTGTAAAAGTACTGTCGAGCTAAAACAGTGTTTGGAAATAATAATCACATTTAAATATTAATGAATTAATATGAAAAATATGTGCTAAAACTTGTTGGAAGAATAGTTGTGTTCACTTTCACCACAACTGAAGTGTGAGGAGGGACATAGTGCATCGACAAAATTTAAAAAATGCATGTGCATGTTCCTGCTTTTATGTTTGCAGTGTTGTGAGTCGTATCTTTCTTGTTCGTTTTTCTTTTCATTTTATTATAACTCCTGCTTGACATTGCAGTAAATAATAATAATGAAACTTTTTTTTTATAAAGTATTTTGCAAACAAATTGGCTTCATCACCGTCTGTCTGTATTCTCACAATGTTCAGCTAATAAATGAGGATGCAGTGAAATGGAAATAACACTGAGAAAGATCAAATTTAGTAACTTTGAAAGCAGAAAAATGGGGAAAAGAAAGAAGATGGGTGACTTAGAAACATACCGTCTCTTTATTGAAGGTCCGCAGCATCCCCCTTTGTTCATTTCAGACATGTGTTATATCTGAAAACACCTGGAATCACACATTTGACACAGGAACTGGCCATGCTGCATGGAGGAGAGAAAATTGACCGGGCCTGAACTTCCCCTTTTGTTTGCAGGCCCTATAGGGAACAAATGAGTTTGTTTGTATTTATTTATTTTATTTTTCTGTGAGCTTTTTTTGACAGGATTGAAGATTTTCGGGCTTCCTCTCTGCACGGCCGTCTGGCTGTTTGCTTTTCTGGCTCAGTACTGGAAAGGCTCGTTTGTATTTTACCTGCCAATTTCTTCTTCATGCTTGTCTGCCTACCTACAATCTGTCTTCTTCACTGCTTCCCACTGATGGAAAAAAAAAAAACCCGAAACAAATAGGGCAAGAAAACATGTCATTCTTGACAAATACTTTAATGCAGCTTTCCTTCCTGCCAGTGTTGAATGTCTTATTTTAGATTCACCTGTAGCTAATCTCCCTTCGGTCTTCTCCCAGTGTTCCCAGTGTGCATGGTTTTAATTGGTCCTGACCAGATGCCCGAGCCACCTCAACTGGTTCCTCTCGATGCGAAGGAGCAGCAGCTCTACTCTGAGCTCCTCCCGGATGACTGAGCTCCTCACCCTATCTCTAAGGGAGAGCCCGGCCACCCTGCGGAGGAAACTCATTTCAGCCGCCTGTATACGAGATCTTGTTCTTTCGGTCACGACCCACAGCTCATGACCATAGGTGAGGGTAGGAACGTAGATCGACTGATAAATCGAGAGCTTCGCCTTCTGGCTCAGCTCCTTCTTCACCACGACAGACCGGCGCAGAGCCCGCATTACTTCAGACGCCGCACCGATCCGTCTGTCGATCTCACGCTCCATCCTTCCCTCACTCGTGAACAAGACCCCGAGATATTTAAACTCCTCCACTTGAGGCAGGACCTGACTCCCGACCCGGAGAGGGCAATCCACCCTATTCCGGCTGAGGACCATGGTCTCAGATTTTGAGGTGCTGATTCTCATCCCAGCCGCTTCACACTTGGCCGCGAATCGCTCAAGCGAGAGCTGGAGATCACGACCAGATGAAGCCAACAGGACCACGTCATCCGCAAAAAGCAGGGACCCAATCCTGAGGCCACCAAGTCGGATCCCCTCAACCCCTCGGCTGCGCCTAGAAATTCTGTCCATATAAGTTATGAACAGAATCGGTGATAAAGGGCAGCCTTGGCGGAGTCCAACCCTCACCGGAAACGAATCCGACTTACTACCGGCAATGCGGACCAAGCTCTGACACCTGTCGTACAGGGACCGGACAGCTCGTACAAGGGGGTCCGGTACCCCATACTCCCGGAGTACCCCCCACAGGAGCCCCCGGGGGACACGGTCGAATGCCTTCTCCAGGTCCACAAAGCACATGTAGACTGGTTGGGCAAACTCCCATGCCCCCTCCAGGACCCCAGAGAGGGTATAGAGCTGGTCCACTGTTCCGCGACCAGGACGAAAACCACACTGCTCCTCCTCAATCCGGGATTCGACTATCCGGCGGACCCTCCTCTCCAGGACCCCTGAATAGACCTTACCAGGGAGGCTGAGGAGTGTGATTCCCCTGTAATTGGAACACACCCTCCGGTCCCCCTTCTTAAAAAGGGGGACCACTACCCCAGTCTGCCAATCCAGCGGTACTGCCCCCGATGTTCACGCGATGCTGCAGAGGCGTGTCAGCCAGGACAGCCCCACAGCATCCAGAGCCTTAAGGAACTCCGGGCGGATCTCATCCACCCCCGGGGCCTTGCTGCCAAGGAGCTTTTTGACCACCTCAGCGACTTCAGCCCCAGAGATAGGAGAGTCCACCCCTGAGTCCACCAGCTCTGCTCCCTCATGGGAAGCCGTGTTGGTAGGATTGAGGAGGTCTTCGAAGTATTCCCTCCACCGACCCACAACGTCCCGAGTTGAGGTCAGCAGCTCCCCACCTCCACTGTACACAGTATTGATGGAGCACTGCTTCCCCCCCCTGAGCCGCCGGATGGTGGACCAGAATCTCCTCGAAGCCGTCCGGAAGTCTTTCTCCATGGCCTCGCCGAACTCCTCCCATGCCCGAGTTTTTGCCTCGGCAACGGCCGAAGCCGCATGCCGCTTAGCCCGTCGGTACCCATCAGCTGCCTCCAGAGTCCCACAGGCCAAGAAGGCCCGATAGGACTCCTTCTTCAGCTTGACAGCATCCCTCACTGCTGGTGTCCACCAACGAGTCCTGGGATTACCGCCACGACAGGCACCAACGACCTTGCAGCCACAGCTCCGGCTGGCCGCCTCAGCAATAGAGGCACGGAACACAGCCCATTCGGACTCAATGTCCCCCACCTCACCCGGGACATGTTCGAAGCTCTGCTGAAGGTGGGAGTTGAAGCTCGCTCTGACAGGGGACTCAGCCAGCCGTTCCCAGCAGACCCTCACAACACGTTTGGGCCTGCCAGCTCTGACCGGCTTCCTCCCCCACCATCTGAGCCAACTCACCACCAGGTGGTGATCAGTTGACAGCTCCGCCCCCCTCTTCACCCGAGTGTCCAAGGCATGTGGCCGCAGGTCCGACGATATGACTACAAAGTCGATCATTGAACTGCGGCCCAGGGAATCCTGATGCCAGGTGTACATATGGACACTCTTATGCTGGAACATGGTGTTCGTTATAGACAATCCATGACGAGCACAGAAGTCCAATAACAAAACACCATTTGGGTTCAGAGGGGGGGGGACCATGCCTCCCAATCACTCCCCTCCAGGTCTCACTGTCATTGCCCACGTGAGCATTGAAGTCCCCCAGCAGAACAATGGAGTCCCCAGAAGGAGCACCCTCCAGCACTCCCTCCAAGGACCCCAGAAAGGGTGGGTACTCTAAACTGCTGTTCAGCGCATAAGCACAGACAACAGTCAGGACCCGTCCCCCCACCCGGAGGCGGAGGGAAACTACCCTTTCATCCACCGGGGTAAACCCCAACGTGCAGGCACCAAGCTGGGGGCTGATGAGAATGCCCACACCTGCTCGGCGCCTCTCACCATGAGCAACTCCAGAGTGGAAGAAGGTCCAGCCCCTCTCGAGGGTACTGGTTCCAGAGCCCAAGCCATGCGTCGAGGTGAGTCCAACTATATCTAGTCGGAACCGCTCAACCTCGCGCACAAGCTCAGGCTCCTTCCCCACCAGAGAGGTGACGTTCCACGTCCCTAGAGCCAGCTTCTGCAGCCGGGGATCGGACCGCCAGGGTCCCCACCCCTTGCTGCCGCCCAGCTCACATTGCACCCGACCCCTACGGCTCCTCCCGCAGATGGTGAGCCCACGGGAGGTGGGGCCCATGTAACCCTTTCGGGCTGAGCCCGACCGGGCCCCATGGGCGAAGGCCCGGCCACCAGACGCTCGCTCTCGTACCCCGCCTCCAGGCCTGGCTCCAGAGGGGGGTCCCGGTAACCCGCGTCCGGGCAAGGGAACATTTATGCCCAGGTTTGTCATCGTCATAGGGGTCTATGAGCCGTGCTTGGTCTGGTCCCTCCCCTAGACACCTGTTTGCCATGGGTGACCCTACCAGGGGCATAAAGCCCCCGACAACATAGCTGCTAGGATCTTCGGGACGCACAAACCCCTCCACCACGATAAGGTGACGGCTCAGGGAGAGGGCTGGACAAGACAATTAATTTTTTTTTTTTTCTTCTTTTTTTTTTAATTGTCTTGCTGGACAAGACAATTTAAAAAAAATCAGTAGAAGAGGTTTGATGCAATCGTTGATTTCCTTAGCAAGGCGATTACTTTTATGTATTTGCTTATATTAACTCTACTAATACATAGTGGATTTGTTTTAATTGGACTAGAATGACTCGTACTAAGCCAGACTGGCAGTCCAGTAAAAGTACATTGAGATGACTTTGTTAAACATGTGGGTCACGCGTCTTACTAATAGTACTTGCAGGTTTTATTTCTTTCATCCCACAAACTCCCAGTGGCAGCTGGTCATCCTTATCACTTTCTCTTTTTATTTCATGGATGACAGCTAGATCATGAAGAGTAATTTCAGCTCTACTCATAACTTCACACTTAGTCATTTTACCAGCTTGTCTCATCCAATATCATCCTTCTCATAATGTAATGACATTGAAGATGTTGTCATCATGCAGATCTGCTCCACAAATTAAAGTGCTGACATCTTCCTGAAGAGATTAAACAGCTTAATTAAGCCAAGGAAATGGTGAACAAGCTGTACAGATTAATAACAGTATCCATTAACAGTTGGAAGGTCCTGCCCTGGTCAACCAATTTCCTGTCAACTCAGAGGAAAAATAAAATCTTTGCTGGAGAATTTTTTTTTTTTTTCTCCTCAGAAATGTTCCAAAGCTGTTTGTGTGTGTGTGTGTGTGTGTGTGTGTGTGCCAGAAGAAGAAAATCCCTTTTTATTAACGAGTTTGTCCATGTGCATTGAAGCTGCTCAAGGCTGCAGCGAGTGACTGTTGCCTCTTGTTGGAAAGAAGCAGCGATAACAACATCACAAAACGTCAGTTTAATTATGAATGGATGCACCTTCCACTGCAAATCACATGCAGCTCACACACACACACATACACTCTCACGTAACAGTGACAGCTGTATAATGACAAGCTGACACAAATTGCATACACAAACACAGTGTTTGGTGTCTCCTGAAGCCGAACATGTTGCAGATGAGCTCCTGTTGAGAAGCAGGTTGGGCACATTCAGCATCTGTCTTTTTGACTTCTGAATAAATCACATTAGTGCAGTTTGGAGTAGAGCCGAAAAGTAAATCTGTAGCGCTCCAGTCTGCTACGAGCTGACAAGAAACATCCAGCTATGTTTGTCTGGAGATGGTGGAAGTTTACCAGTCATTAACTCTCCCTGTCGTTACTGTGGGTCATTAGCATGGAGGGGTGAAAATGAGCTGTACTAATAATGAAATTAATGATGTATGATGACTGTATTTAGCTGCTTTGGTTTTAGTGTTATCGTAGCTGTACATGCTTGCTATCTGTCAGACCCCTGAATGGAATAATGTTATCTGGAAGACATGTTCCACATGCTGTGATAAGGACGGAGAAAAGGTCACTTTGTGCTGTGACACAAAGCCATCGTCTGATTCCCCCGCCTGTCTTTCCACATGTTCTCAACTTCCTAAGCAGTTCTGTGCCTTTATTTTAGCCTGCTAAGAACTTTTTCCTCTCTGCCTGGACCTGTTAACGTGTGTCTTTCACTAGTTTCCAGACTGATCGTTTGTTGGCAAACATTAAGGAGAATCATCAACATGATCAAGTTTTCTTTTTCTCCTTTGAGGTTTGATTCAAATGCGTTTGAAATCATTTAAATAGTGGGTTGTTCAGCACTGACAGATTCAATTCAAGTTTGATGATAAAACATCTTTAAAAAAGAAAAAGTCAACATGTGTTCTTCATGGTAAAAAAGAATAAAGTCCAATATAAAGGTACTAAAATAAAATTTTCCACCGCAGGAGAGAGAGGAGGTGAAACTGAAGCAATGACTTAAATAAATCAGCAGTCTGAGCAGTGTGTGTGTGTGTGTGTGTGTGTGTGTGTGTAAGGATGAAGTCCTCCCCAGATTGGAGTATCCAGAGAAAAAGTTGGTTAAGTTTTTATCTGGATCATGGAACATCTAAGATTGTGATTTCCTTGAGAACCCCCCCCTCCTTCACTTAGCTACCAAAAAGCCATGGATCCCCCCACTGTGCTGAAACTGTGCCTGGTTTTATCTTTTCCAAGTCCTGAAAATTTCACGACAATCCATCCATAACTTTTGAAGTTATCCTGAACACAAACAGACAAACAAACAAAGCCTGTAAAAACATGACCACCTTGGAGGAGGTAATTATGTTACCATGGAAAACTCTCTTTGTTAAGCATTAATATATTTTTCAATAAACACCTCATTGGAGTAAAATGCATCATTTGCATTTAGTAGATTATTTGCTGCATTAACATTATTTATTAACCAATTACGTAGAAAAGTGTTTTGTTTGTGTGTAATATATACACATTGTTCCACAGAAAACAGTTATGTAGGGAAACTCCGTTGACTCTGCAGCAAGACTTGAATGCAGAGACCCATCCAATATGGCAGAGACGCTGGTTCACTCTCCAGCGCTCAACGAGGCATCCATGTATATATGATGTCAATGCTCCTGCCCCCCAGTGCCTAAGCTGATCCCTTCAGCACCGGTAAAGAGAAACAGAAGGTTCAACCAAAACACAAACAAACGGTTTCAAACACAATGACTCCTTCATGTGCGCGCAAACAAAAAGGAAGCATTTCAACTAAGTTTAAATACAAAGAAAACTAAATAACTGAAAATGAGTTGGTGCTTCTTGCAGTTACCGCCTTTACATGCGATGGCCATTGGTCTGACCTTCACAGCTTCATATAATAGAATGCAGAAAACTCACTACTGACATGCTATCGTTTCATAGATCATTGCATTTTCATAAAATAATCATAAATTATGATGTTACAATCATTAATAGAACAGCTTTAAATGTAAAACACTCAGCAACACCTGGTGGTTTGGTAAACCCCTTTACTCCTCACAACACTCTCTGTCTCCTCTGTAATTTTAAAATTGCATGGAAATGCATCGAGATGCACCATCTACCTCTTCTGATTTGAAAGCAGGACAGTCCACTCCTCCAATTTCTTTGTCACTGACCGATATTATCCCCTGCAGCTCTCTTCTCATGTTTTCTTGTTTTATTTGTGATGGGTATGAAATCTTGTCATCAACAGCAAGGCTTAGAGGTCACACAGAAAAGTGGTCATTAGTCTCACCGACATGAGCTGCACACATCCAAGCTGCCAGGAAGGACTACGTCTGGGACATTCTGTTGTCCTCGCCCTCAAATAGAGCTGGATGGATGGATGTATCTAACCCCAAATGTCTTTCTACATAGTGTTGGTTTTTTGGGAACTTGAGGAATTCTCTGTAGAGTTTTCTCAAATTCTTGCAAATGGGAGGAATGTGAGGACGCAAATATCTTTGACAGCAGAGTTTTTTACAGAAACATCTTCTGACATAAAACCATCTGATCTATGGAGTAAAATTGCATGTAAAGATAGATCCTCCAGAGCAGGACTCAGTTCCACGAGGGCTCCAGGTTTTCAACATATCCCTGCTTGAACACACCTGACCCAAAGTAAATGGATCCAACAGCTGATAAAGTTCTGCACAACGACTCATTAATGTAAGTTAGGGGAGTTGTTGCTGGGATATGTCAAAAACCTGCAGCGCTGCGGCCCTGGTGGGACCGAGTTAAATAGTCCTGATGTAAAACATTTAAATAAGAGTGCATGCAGGTAAGAAATATGCTTATTCACAATTATTTTCTCCTGGCTGGTGTGTTTTTTTCCCACTCAGTTTTTCCATATTGTGGACAATAATCCTCAAGAGGCCTCATTTACCAACTGAATCTGCTGCGACCAGCCCACAATTTGCATGTCGTCCTTCCTCCCGTGAGCATTGACTGGACATTGGGGCTGTGACAGCATCTCTTCAGCTCACAACTTTCTACTGTGAAGTGTGTGTGTATGTGTGTGTGTGTGTGTGTGTGTGAAGAGTAACTGTGGAAAAAAGATATTATTCACCATATTTGTTTTTTTGTCCAGTGCAGTGGTGCACAAGTCTGATTCTTAAGATCTACTATCCTGGAGTTTTTAGCAACACACCTGAAAAAAATGGCCAAATTCCCTCATGTGCTTGTCATTCATCTCTGCAGAGGCCGGAAAATGAGTCGTTTGCATCAGGTGTGTTGGAGAAAGATTGCATCTAAAATTTGCAGGATAGTTGATCACAAGGACTGGACTTGGACACCCCTGGTTTAATCTGTGCATGTGTGGTGTTGCTTTTTGATTCTTTTTTCTATTCTTTTTTTATTCTTATTACTTATTCATTATTATTGCATCACTGTTAGCCATTTATCACAGAAATCAGAGGAGAAAATTGCTCCTCACCCTTTGAATCAAAGCTTGTTAAAACAAGAATACATCCAGCTGATGAAATCCTTTTAAGTGAAGCAAATCAAACTCCAACAGTCTCAGACCTGCTCTTTTCTTTTTTCTTTTTTTTTTTCTTTTTTTTTTGCTTTTTAGCGCTTTTTGAAAGATTGCCTTAGCCAGCACCTGTCAGTAGTTAGTTCTTAAGTAATCTTTTTCAGAACCTGTCTGGGACTAAGCTTGTTACCAACATCTCAGGCCCAAAATGCTGCACACAATTTATCTTGATCAAATATTTCATTAGTTTGAATAGTCTACTTACAGCATGTGTATGGAGCAGGAGAAAAGCCAAAGTTAAGACTAATAGGAAGCAAAAGGAGTCGGTCTATCCAAACCAGTGGTTGACCAGCCTTGGCATGCTAGTCAACAGCTGCTCCCATACCAATACACATCCGGGACAACAGATGATCCAATAAATTGCTGTGCTCAACACCAAAAAAGTCAATTGAGCAGTTTCTTACTCCTTTCCCAGCACCGACTGTTCGGTTGTCAGTGTCACTATTCACATCAGTAGGTGGCTTCCAATTGGATGTGGCCTCCTGCGACTAAGATGTAGCCACTGCTGGCTGTTTGACAGTCTTAATTTGGGCCCTTCTTCTGTGTCATACATGTATCTCTGGTTTTGTTCTCTGTTTTTTTGGGTAACAAAAAGATGTAGGTTTGACTGGTGGGTTTTAGTTTTATACTGGTACAAGTGTAAGCTTACACTGAGATCTCTTATGTGTTTCACTGTTTTAAGCCAAGAAATAAAATACATTCCTGAACACAACATAAATGTAACTTTAGAAAAGAATTAAGAGGGAGGGAAAGAGTTTTTCTTATTATTGCTTTAACTAAAGAAACCAGAAGCCAAATTGAACAACCTTTGATTTGAGCTAATTTGGTGTTTTTGGAGTTAATTAAGTTTGACAGTATAGTAGAAATTGTTTAAGTGATACTGAAGAAGACAATTTCTACCATCTGTGCTTTAAACTGTGTGCACGAGTAAATATGCTGGAAAATAAATGTCATGTGCACAGATTTTCCTCATGATGACCCTTTTCAGAGCAAGTAGAAATGCATCAGAAATTAAAGCATAAATAGAAAAGTAACAAGAAAAAACACCTTGATTTTAAAATTAATTAAAAATATATATCAGTTCCAATTTTGCTGTCAAAGAGACGCTCATCCTGCGTAAATACTTGATCAATACCACAAATTTAAATGTGATTCATCGTCACAGTTCAACCTGAACTGCTAAAATTGCCATCTTGTACTTAAATCATTTATATAAAATATTTATGAGAACAAAGATTATTACTCACCTTCCTCATTTGTCCTTGTCATCTTTTTAAGAGGATTATGTGCATTAGACACGTACAGCTGGAAGTAAAGTTCTACACTTACATGCACACGGACATCACTGACTCTGCAGCTCATGCTAACTCTGGATATTTTCACAAAAATCACTCCATGCTTCATCTAAATGAGCTTTAACTGTCCTGCTGTAGAAAACAGACATTAACACACCTTCATGTACATTTGCATTGAGCAGACATGTCTTCAAGCTCTCTGCACAGTGTGTGTGTGTGTGTGTGTGTGTGTGTGTATGTGTTTGAAGCTGCTGCTAAATAAATGTTTTTTGTTTTGCTTTATGTGACTGTTTATGTTTCTGAATGGCTCATTCTGGTTGAACCTCTCTGTGCCGTACCTCTACTAAATGTTTTTCCACTCTTTTTTCTGGGTTCATGATGAGAGCTGCGTGTGTGAGCGATCAGCAGTGTTTATCTGTGCGCAGTATTGAAGATTTGTAATTACAAGAGCTGCAGCTGCCAAGTTCTGTTTAGCAATTAATATTGGATTATCTGACTTCAGAAGAGCAGCCCAGCCCCCTGCAGCCTGATGTGTTCAGCAGGAGGTGTTAATAATGGGAATAGCACGCCTCCCAAAACCTTCATGTCCAGGTTCATTTGTGTTTCTTGTAACATCGTAGGATTATAATAACTCCTCTGATATCTGATGTTTTCTAATTAATTTGCGACATTTCAGGCCACAGCCTTTCCTCAGACTAAAAACACAGGTGATGCACCTGCTCAACCTCACACACAAAATATGGTGTGATAAATAAAAAATGAAAAAATGACTAAATCTACAGAACATAAGTAAGGAACATTTGGAAGAAAAAATATAGTTACACATAAGGATATATGAAAGGCTTGTGTATGGAAACACAAAGTATAGCTAAATATCTAAAAAAAAAAAAAAAAAAAAAAAACTAAAAATAATGAAAGAACCAACACAAAAAAAAACAATTTTATCTTTCTTTCCACCTACACTTTCAGCATTGTGTGTCATCATGACGGTTTTTACCTGATGTTTTTTGTCATACAATATAGATTTAAATAGTACATATGTGTAATATTGTATTAAGAGAGTATTTTTCTTTGTGTACTTCTATGTGTGTATATTGTGTCATTGTTTTACATTTTTTTCTAAATGTATATATGTTCATACACATGTTGGAGATTGCCTTTATCTGATTGGTTGAGGGATGAGACAGAGATTATTTGAGCAGGTGCATCACCTGGTGTTTTTAGTCTAAGGAAGGGATGTGGCCCGAAACGTCATTTGTTTGTGTTAATAAAACATCGGGAGCTACTTCTGTTTTTCTCTTTTTGTCATTACTTTTTTCCTCTTCCCCTCACACAGATGGCAGATGGCTGCTTGTCCTTGAGCCGGGTTCTGTCGGAGGTTTCCTTCCTGTTAAAAGGGAGTTTTTTCCTTCCCACTGTCGCCAGTGTGCTTGCTCAGAATGGGAGATTGAGTTGAAGCTTCCAACTCAATCTGCTGGTTTCCTTATATAGGCTATTATGAATTGGCTTTCATTATGTTTTTTGTTTTTTTCTATGTCTGTAAAGCGTCTTGAGATGACATTGCCGTGATTTGACGCTATATAAATAAAGTTGAATTGAATTGAATTACTTGCCTCTAGATCCAGCACCTAGTTTGATCTTAATGTGGAAGTGCGTGATCTAAACTTTTATCTAATTAATTTGCAAAATGTTTGGTCTTGTTTATAATCTCTTTTTTTTAAAGACTAAAGGGACGTAAATGATTTTTAAGAGACAGAAGCCCTGAGTTTAGAAGCCTACACACCAGGTAGTGCAGCTCTCACAAGGATAAAAGTACAAGAACACACACATACAGCAGTATCTTTGACAGTTACTACAGGCATAGCCCTTAGCACTGAGGGTTAGTGACAGTTTTGCCCAGGACAAGCCAAACCTCCTTCACACTGGTCCTCTCACTCACAGACACACACACACACACACACACACATGCTCTGAGGGGTGATTACAGTCAGTGACAGGATGCAAGCCAAGCCTTTTCGCTTTCTTTCTTCATCTCTCGTTGCTCCCATTGCTTTCTTCTGCCCTGCGTACTCACCCCGAGGTGCTCAGGGTTGGTGACAGGGGTCCCTGAGGGCCAAAAGTCTGTCGGACACTGACAACTGACTGTTGACAGTCTGTCCCAACGGCACAATCACGCAACTCCTTCCCTTCACTTTCAACACCCTTCTTTTTCTTGCCTCTCTTGCCTTTCTTCCCCTCTTCTTCTTCTTTCTTTGCCTTTGTCTTTCTGTACATTTTTCCTCTTTCTCAGAATTTAAGTGCTGACCCAGAAAGGTCCTTCAGAGTTGGCTCCTCCAGGCTTCCCAGAGTTCCTTTCCAAGCCTCAGGGTGGAAGTTTACCCTGTTAGGCTTGATGGTTCTGACTGCTCCACAGGCCCCGGAGCTTTAGAGGGTTCAGGTTGTTGTGCCGGTGGAGGTTTGTGTTAAATTTCTAATTAAAGAGTCGAAAGGCCTGATGATTAGATATAATGCAGTTTTTACAGTCTTTGTGTTCGAGTCTGTGGGTTCTACTGTGTTTGTGTTTTGTTTCTGTTTTCCACTTTCATGGGTTTATGCTTTGTTCTGTTATTAACCTCTAGTTCCATACGGGATGGCTTTAGCATGCTTCTGCAGTAAGCCCAGCTGACCTTGTCTGCAGCTGGGATTTTCTGCTCCAATCAGCTGGCTTTAACAGCAAAGTTTGCCACAAACATGTTAATTACGCTTTAATATAACTCAGGTGTTAAGATGCAGGGAAATATCTCATACCTTCCAGCCAGTGGCTCTCTAAATCTGCAGCTGAGCACACCGGGGTTGTGGGTAAGTGTTGTCGAGTTGTGGATCTTTGATTAACATCCTGCTAGTGGATTTTCAGGTTTGTTTGATTTGGATTTTGTCTTTTAGGTTGTTTGATTGATATGTTGAGTTAGTATTTTAGTATCTTGGTCATTTATTTAATATGTTTTGCTGCTGTTACTGACTTGTTCTACGTTCTATTCTTGCCAGCTTTACTTTTTGTCTAAGGTGGTAGAACCCCTTGTACTGTGACCTGCAGTTCAAATCCTGCTCACCTAAGCTGCTGCAGCCCCAAGGTGGACATGATTGTTCTGTGTAGGCCGGTCCCAAGTCCAGGTAAATGCAGGAGGTTGCGTCAGGAAGGGTATCCATCGTAAAAGATGCACCTTCCCCTCTGCAATGATTCACTGTGGTGACCACCTTGAGAGTGACGAGCCAAACAACAACAACTTTTCTTAAACAACAATCTAATTTGTCATTCACCAGGTTTCTGTTGAAGACTGTTCCTCTGATGCTTCCTCGGTATAAATATTCCTTATCTCATTAATTCTGATGTCTGATATTCATCTTTAGCTCCATTGTTTGTTGGTTTAAGTCAACATTTAGATTTGTTGAGATCACCTGGCACTGCAGTGTTGTGTGCTTGTTTTTTCTTTTTAAATCATCTGCTTAATTTCTGCCATCCACCTACTGCCAGCCTGCTGATTCTATATGTGGGTCTACTTCAACATCAACATACTGTGCTAAGCAGTTTTTATGCCTAAGCAAACCAAAAAGCAAGTCAAGTAAAGGTTAGGAATGTGGCCTCATAAACTTTGCCTTTTTTTAGTGTATAGAAAAGCGTTTTTCCTGTTTTGCTCATAATGGAACTAAAATCTTCCACACAGCACTGTGTACAAATCTAACAAGATCTAACATGACAGTGGTTTGCCAAGTTAGGCCACCAAATCATCTGTTAATAATGTATTGTGTCTTTTGCTTAGTTGAAATGCTTCTCATGTTTCTTAAAGATTTGGTCCACAAATAAAGCGGGTTGGTAACAGCTTCTTCCAGTAACTGAGTCTGCGACTGTCCAACAAAATTACCTCGAAATCTCTTTTCTCAATGGTATTAGAAACATACCTGCATTGCACGTGTGCATGGATCTATACAACATGGTGGGAAAAAGTGTTTTCCATCTTATTTAATGAGAAAATGAAACAAAATATGTGTTCCATCAGGAGGTTAAACCAACATCCCATTTGTTAAGGATGTCCTGAGACAACCTCTAACAACGATTACCCAGCAATGAGAAACTTTCCCATAGAACTGATTCTGTATCCAATGATAGTCAGAACCCTACCGAATAAATCAGAAGAAATAAAACGTCAACAAAAATGCTTTCGATCTTTGTTCTTTGATGGGATGTAAATATTACAAACACTAACCTTAAGCTCTTCGTGAACTCCTCTCGCTGAATGGCTTATCAATAATTGATCTTTTTCTGTCAAAATATCAGCTCATGCAGTGTAACATAAAACAAATCAAGTGTCATTAAAAATGTTGGACAGCCGTTTTAAGCAGCACTGCATGAAATTAGTTGTACTTTCACAGAACGTTACATCAGACACACGTTAACGAATCTGACTTCATTACACCAAATGCTTTGTTTATTTGTTTTTGTGAATAAATTTTGAATTTAGGCTGCACGGTGGCGCAGTGGTTAGCACTGTGGCCTCACAGCAAGAAGGTCACTGGTTCAATCCTTGGCTGGTTTGGTCAGTGGCCTTTCTGTGTGGAGTTTGCATGTTCTCCCCGTGTATGTGTGGGTTCTCTCCGGGTACTCCGACTTCCTCCCACCATCCAAACACATGCATGTTAGGTTAATTGGCCACTCTAAATTGCCCCTAGGAATGAGTGTGAGCATGAGTGGTTGTTTGTCTCTCTGTGTGTGGCCCTGCAATGGACTGGCGAGCTGTCCAGGGTGTACCCTGCCTGTCGCCCAAAGCCGGCTGGGATAGGCTCCAGCTTCCCCGCGACCCTGAATTGGAATAAGCGGTTCGGAAAATGAATGAATTTTGAATTTATTTGCTAAATTTCTGAATAATCTACAGCAGACAACCTTGATAAACACCTTTTGTTTATTTAAATGAAAGTTTATCCCTCTGTTGTAAAGCATGGGATACAGCAATGGATTGGTTACCATAGAAACGAATGAGTAGGTCATACAGTTATCAGAACAGCCATCTTTTCCATGTGAGAAAAGCATTAGTTGGTCGCTCTCTTTTTAAACCCGTTACAGCATTGCTTCAGCTGAAGTCAGCATTAAGAGCCGCTGATCTGATCTGAAGACGAAGGCCGGATCTGCAGTGCAGCTCTTTCCTGAATAACTGCTTGTATTTGATTTTTCTGCCTGCCTGGCTGTTCACATCTGTTCTTGGATGTAACTCAGATCAGATACTAGTAAGGTCTGACAGCAACATGGGAAAGATGTGCACGGGAGAGCAATGACAAACCATGTCGTCTGCAGTGCCTCTGTGCTTCTCGCTAAAGCCAGTCAGTGTTTTACTTTCCTTGCTGTCGTTTGCTGTGTTGTCCCACCTGCAGTTTCCTGCTTTGTTAGAACAGTTAGTGCAAAACATCACCATTCTCTTTACATATACATGTTCGCTGCAACAAATAATAAACTACCAATTATAATACAGTCATTTGGGGAAGGTCTATTTTCAGATATAGTTACGTAACTTTTACTTTTACAACACTGTTTGCTTAGTTTTAGACTTTAATGTGGTTTATTAGCTGTGATACTCTAATCCATTAGTGAGTCTATGATATAATACTGTAGTGTGAGTGTGTGAACAGACTGAGTACAACCTTATTTTTTTCTTTTTCCTTTGCAAGTACATACTACTCCCTCCTATATTTCTCCTTTGGTTGTCAACCATGTTGTTTCTGATTCTTTCTACCTCTGGACTTCCGAGCTGTTGTGTCTTGATGGTTTTGTTTGTTTGGGGTTTTTTTGTTTTTTTATTCGACAAGCCCGAAAATGTTTTCATTTGTGCCTTGTGCCATCTTTATTGGTAACCATTAACACATATAGTGATATTTGCACATCTTAACGAATCTCTTTGCTAACATGAGTTATTGTTTTGAAGGTGTCTTGTTTTGTTTGTGCTGTAGAAATAAACTTTGATACATTGTTTGATTTGGTTGTATCTCTGCATGAGAAGCTGATTTTGGGCATGTAGTTGCTTTGTTACACCCATTAAAATGAACCACTAAAACACTTTTTATTCTCCTTATTTATGAAAACTCTAACAGTTTTCAACCCTAAAATTAAGTGAATAGGCACTCACTGGTCCATGTGATATAACACACTATTAGCAGACATTTACCATGCGGCTCAAAAAGTTTGGGTCCAAAGGATGGATTTGTTTCTGGATTAATTTCTCCTGACTGGGAGGGTGGGTGGGTGGATGGATGGATAGATGGATGGGTATTTATGCGGATTTAATTTCAGCAGGTGGTCCACTTTCTCTCTCCTGTTTCCTCTGCTGTACTTATAACTGATTCAACCCTTTTCACACACTTTTCTGGCAAAGAAAAGAAAAATTAAACCATGTCAGTACAAATTTAGAGACTTTAATTTGGCTCTTCACTCTTCATCAAAAGTATTTTGCTGCAGTGGCATTTTCATTGTGAATATAAAAGGCATCTGTCTGTTATATTTAACTTGGCAAAAGCAGGTTTTTCATGAGGCCAAAGTCCTGCCATTCAGATTTTTCAGCAGAAAAGCACTTAAATCCCACACTCAGCTGCTCCTGCTCCCATGCCAAGAAACGCTGAGGTCCTTAACATATCAGAAATACCCCCAAACTGGCAAGATACCACATACCTCTAGGAACTTTGTTTTTTATTATTATTATTAGATTTCCTGCTGGTGTTTCTGACCACAGGTTGAAAACCGCGGGCAGTTTAAGTCCCAAGCTTATGGGTGACGAGCCCCTGAAGTGTCTTCAGTCTGCCAGCGTAGCGTAGTATTGAAGAGATCTGAGCCAACAGTAGCAGTTAGCTGAGCCTTTATTTATAAAAGAGGATTTGCTCTCCTCATGTTAAGTATCTGGCAGAACAGCAGCCAAAGCAAATCACTAATACTTCCTTCATCATCCCCCCCCCCTCCTCTCTCCTACTCTGCAGTAGGAACTTTGGGATACTGGGTACCAGCCCAGCATGGTTTTGGCTGCCGTCTTCATGTCTTTATATTATAAACCACATCCATACTCTGCCTCAGAACTTTGACTTGGAATATGGGAGACTTTGGAACTTTCCTTGTTGGCCTTTACAGCTGTTTCTGTTCTGAAACAAAGTAGATGGAGTTTAACAGTTGCCATTAATCAAGTTTAGAAGTACATGTTTTAGTTTCTGCACGTGTGACACTTTCAGATGGCAAGAGATCAGTTGGTTCTTCCACACAGAGTTCCTGTCTTTACAATTGACCTCTTAAGCCTGAAATTTGGTTTTTAAATCTGCTAATTATCAAGCACCACATTTGCAACCTGTTTTCCAGCACAGTTCCAAAGCATTACTATTAGACTTCACGCAGTTAAATGACCTGTTAACTTTTTACAACACAAAAGAAGCTGCAGTGAGGGTGCAGATTCTGAGATGATAAACAGGATGTCTTCATACCTGATGTATCTATATGATTCAACGTCAGAAATGGCTGAATCTTTTTCAAAATAAAAACAAACATAGTCATTGTGACATTTACTCTGTTCATTTAATGGAAGACAATGTGGAGACAAAATATTTCCTATTTCTCGCTTTTAGGCTTCAGCAATTTCCCAAGAAGTTGGAATAGACGTAGAGGGAGGAAATACAGGCACTTAATCGAGAGTTGGCATTCATCAATAACTGATGAAGCCACATTAATGCAGGAATCCTCAATTATAGAGCTACATTAAGACTCCACTGTGGAAAAAGGATGTTTTATTGTGACTTTGTCCAGTAGCAAGGTGGGCTTCTAAGCTCTGATGCATCTGGGATTCGTCCGTCTCCCACAAGGACTTATGTGTGTTTAAATCTGGTACTGGCAGACACAACAGTAGGTAAAATGGAAAGTGCATCTCCCTTATCATTGCTTAAAATGATGCCGTCTTCCTCTGACTCATGCAGGAATACACACAGGTGGGAAGAGGCGTGCAATGGCAGACATCACAGAAGAATGCTCGATAGGGGCTAAGAACCAGGTTCTCACCAAGGTCCTTGGCTGTTTTGGTTATTTCCCAGGATGCTTTGTTTGTTGACCTGCTGCTGAACCTATCGGTGGATAGAAGCGTGGCACTGCTTGGGTTTAAGTGAAAGAATATTTTTAAGCTGGAGTGAAGCTTCTAGATGTAATATCAGGATAACACTAGTCCCCAACCACCAATCTACAGGTTAGTGTCCAGAATGAACGAGACCCAAGGCCAATACTTCCATTCACAGAATTTTATTGGTACATAAAAAAAGGAAAGAAACCCTTAAAACTTAGAGGAACGCATTGGACACAATAAAAACACAAACAAATAGGGGCTCTGTTTGCCTGACCAACCTGCCCAACTTGGTAATCATAAGCAGTCAGAAATTACAGTAGCTGGAGGCTATAAGGTATCTAGGGGCCTATCACAATACCCAGGGTTCATGCAAGAAAAATAAAATCACAACACGCCTTTAAAATAACACAAAAACAATTTGGAAAACTGTACACAGCATATAAAAGACCCTCTATATCACAGCCTCTATTCCGATCACTTAACCCTGGTGGGGGTGGTCAGAGCAGCCTAATTGCCGTAATGCCAATCCTCTAATAAAAACATGGGGATAAAATAAGAGTGGGGAAAGAAAAGCAATAACAATGCCTCCCTCTCCTTATTCATATATGTGCTCCGTAAAGCATTCGTCCTCGGTTAACAGCCCTGCAGCGCGTCGTTTAATGTGTACCCTCCAATATGCCTGCTGATGACCAGAGCTGGGGCACAGTTCTTTTCCTTGCCCACAGACACAGCGTCCACTCACACAAATCTTGCCAGCGCCAAAACACCTGGTGCGATTTCCACAGCTGAAGCTGAGTGACGGTATGACGGAAAGCGGAAGCTAGGTCGCTATAAACTCTTCTCTGTCTGCTCTGGGTCCTAAAGCCTGTTGACACTCCATGATACAGTAGTTTACACGCTACATAGAAAATCCCTTTACATTTTTTAACATGTACTTCCTCTTTCCAAGAATCTGCAGACATGAATGAGAACTTCTGACATTCTCTGGCTTTGTCAGTGGAGCAGGTGATAATTTTCTGTGTCTGGCCAGTAAGAATTAGCAGGAAATGGACAGCAGTGAACATGCAGCATTAAAACATGTCAGAAGACTAGAAAAGGACTCGGAGAACGCAAACCTCTGCCAAGGCCTTTTAAAAAGTTCCTGGATCCAAACAGTGATCTGGATCATCATTCAAATTAAATCATTTCTTCCTTTTCACCTTTCCAACTACTTCTGAAAATTTCATGATAATCTGTCCCTAACTTTTTGAGTTATCTCGAACACAAACAGACACACAGATAAACAGTAAAAGTAGGAGTGCACGAAGAAGAAAAGACTTCGCCTTCTGAAGTGTTACGAATTTTTTCATCACATGCACTTGGCACTGGGCTCAGTTAGCACAAGAGGGCTCAAACCACATGAACTCTTCATCAATCACTTTTCAACGTGTTCGAGTGTCATCAGATTTCTTTTCTTACGGCTAAATATGCCTTTTCAAAAGCTTGTTTTGTTTTTCTTTCAGGGACAACAGTTCCAGATTGAGCACTCGTCTCTGTTGTCTTGACATCAGTTTTTTCTCACATTTTGGGGGCTTTTCGACAGAGCTGGTTCCAGAGGTGGTTCGGAGCCAGAGCCAGACTTAGCACCAGTTCTTTGGCTTTTGACTCCATAAGCACCGGCTCCTCAAAACCGGTTCTGTCCTGGCACCAACTCTTCGCTGGGCCAGAATTTGGAGCTGCTTCACGTTGTGTGCATCAGCAGCTAGTTGCAGGGTGACCTGACCAAAATATGAGCGTTTAAAGTTTTGGTTTTATTCTTTTTTTTTTTTTTTTTTTTGTTAGAAAGTTATTTTTTAAACATAATGACAAATAAAAAAAAAAAAGAAATTAAATAAAACATATGACAAATGGTTCAAAAGGAGTGGGTAGAAGCATAAACTTATATATAATCCTACCAAATAATAACTGAACAACTTGGTTTCTGCAGTATGTCTTCATTCTGTCATAATCTATAAGATTAAAATAATCAGTTATTATGATGGAGTAATGCAGTAGTAATATAATAATATTATAAGAATATAATAATATTGGAGCTGGGACGCAGCAGCAACGAACAACCCAAAAGAAACCAACATTTCCAGATCCTGAATTCTGTTCTTGGTGACCCGCCGGCAATGATGCAGCACTGACCAGACTCTTTCGGTTGAAACCAAAACCGGTTCTTTGCCGGCACCGAAGCTGAACCACCTAAGCACTGGTTCTATCACCAGCACCAGTTCTTCTTTGGTTAAAAAAAAAAAAAAAAAAAAAAAAAAAAAAACCTATTTGAGTGTTTTCACAGAGTTGTTGATGTTCTTTAGTTCTACTACAACAAGATGGATCAATTGTAGTTGGAAATATTAAAACGCTGCATCTACAAATGCTGTGCAAATTATGACTGTCGATAGTGAACTATTGCTTCTTTTGTTTCACGTATATAATGGTTTTATACCTTTCTAGTTTTACCTTTTGTTCAACGGTTGTTTACCACAGACAGAACTCGATATTTTCAGTGCAAAATTGTGACACTTATAAATGAACCTTGGATCAGATTCAGGAGGACCTTTTTAAAAAATATGTGACCTCAGTTCAAGCCGTGATCTCTTTGATGGTACTTCTGTTTTTTTCTGGACAGGCGGCTCTCAGACAGCTGCAACCGAAGTCTTCGACCTCTTGAGTATTTAGGTTTGGTTCTTCAGTTCAAGCCAAACTTGAGAGCTGCTTGCAGACATGAACAGGTTGTCAGCCAATGAGAGCGTTGTGGATGGATCCTCTGCCTGTTTACAAGGAGCTTAACTGTAGTTTAGAGCAGTGTTTCCCAAACTTTTTCAGCAATTTTCTGGTTTCATTTTGTTCACAAATTTGCCAGCTTCTGCTGCATACCTACTTACTAATCTTACCTGCACATGCAGGTAGTAACATTTATTCATAGGACTCTCCTGACATGGCATATCTATAGGATATTATCATAAGATATTGGCAAAGCAAAATTATTTCATAGCAGGGTCTGCTGTGGTATGCTACCTATAGACCAAAACAAAATGGGAGGAACCACACCTATCTCCACGTCAGGGGTGTCGAACTCCATTGCTCGAGGGACGGGTGTCCAGCAGGTTTTCAGTGTTTCACTGCATCAACACACCTGATTAAAATCAAATGGATCTAAGAGCTTCTTGTCAAGGTATTCATTCATTTTCATCAGGTGTGTTAGAGCAGGGAGACAACAACAATCTGCAGGATACTGGCCCTC
Source organism: Telmatherina bonti (assembly GCF_933228915.1). NCBI lineage: Eukaryota > Metazoa > Chordata > Actinopteri > Atheriniformes > Telmatherinidae > Telmatherina > Telmatherina bonti. The sequence continues at coordinate 34,644,668 of NC_136629.1, forward strand.
ACAGACCCCCCCACTCCTCTTGTCTACAAACAAATATACAAAGTGCAAACACACCGAGAGACGTGTGCTCATGTTGTAAACTCACCTGTTCAGAAGAAGAGCTAGCTCCGAGTCGAACTGTAGCCCCGGTTTTGTCCCTTTCTTCATCTGACAACTTCTTCACAGCTGTTTCTTTAGAGGTAATGTTGGATCTTGGTTGTCTTCAGAAGTACGTTGTTCTGCTTTCTGCCTTGTACGCTGCCATTGCTTGCTTGCTGCAGCTTTTTATGGGGAGGGAGGGCTCTGAGAGGAGAGAGAGAGAGGGGCGGGGGCGATTTACATGAACATACATGAACGTGTAACTGAACCGGTTGGTAAACACAGGGCTGGAGACGGTGTGTGATATCATTTTATACTCCACATGAAACAACATTTTTAGCTCTTCACATGCAAATACCATTAATCTAGAAATAATTTATTTCCTCTTATTGGTCCTTTAAGTCTTGCAGTGTGACTAAACAGATAAACACCATCCTGCGGTGGAAGACAGGAAGCATGTATTAACTTCTCATTAGCTGCTTCAACTCTCTATATTCTCCAAGTTGAAGAGAATTTCCTTTAACTTTCTACAAGGTAACTGGAAGTGAAATGTTCCTTTATTCAATTTCTTCCACTTTCATAAAAACAACAGTCTGAGACTTGAACTCCAGACTGGACTCAGGGTCCACGGTGGCCTGAACAGTCCAGCAGAAAACTGCAGATGTGACAAGCAAACGTTGCAAGCGTTCAGCCTGCTGTAAACCTGTAATCCTACGCTCCCTAAAGCGCATCCACACTTCTCACAACCAGACATCTGATCTGTCATCCGTTTATTTATGTGTTTTATTTCTGTCTAAGTCTACATCTAGAAGCCAAATGTTCTTATTTCCATTGGTCTTCATGTTAACTGAGGACGTTTTTCTTATCAGGATCGTCATCCCGGGGGGAATATTTTTAAAACGGCACATCTGAACATACCCAATGTCTTTCTCCTTCAAGCTGCTGTTATTTCAACTTTGCTCCACTGATTACTAAGCTGTTGGGGTTAAAGTGCTTTGCTCACTGCCAGGTCAATAGTAGTTATCGACTATAGTTGCTGTCCATTCACTCCACCCACATGGATTTTCCCCACAAGGCTCAGGAAATCCAATAGGCAAGACAGCTAGAGCCTGAAGAAAAAGAAAAAGTGGATCCAGCATATTTATGCATGTTAAAATGTTGGACACGAGATCTCAGATTTAATAACACTTATTCTAAAATGGAAAGCCATCCTAAAAAGAAGACTCATTTCTGCTACTGAGGGAAAGACGAGCTCTTAATGCAGCTAAAACATGAATTAAACTAAAACCATGTAGTAAAAATTTACTTTTGAGGTGGACTGTTATGTGACGAGTGAATCATTATTTTTATTCTTGACCCTTTTCTGTACAACCTGCCAGAGGTTGCAGTCTCAGGGGGTCATTGACAGACAAGATAGTTATTCAGATCCTCATCAGCACACATGGAGGCGAGAAACCGTCGATGAAACTCATTAATTCTACAAATAGCTTACACTATGATAACTTAACCTGCCGACTGATTAATTCAATACGACGTTCAGTCCCAGAACGGCCTTTAAACTGCACAGAACATTTCTCTGTCTTTTCTTTTTGTTTGCCTTATTCATTCAGTTTTCTGGTTACAAATGACATTTTAACCTTCTACTGCGATGCCAGTAAAAAAAAAGGTTGGTTTTTTTTTTTTTTACACCCTGAAACATCAGAAATGTGTAAAATATGCAACAGCTTCAACAAGTTACAAAACATACTAATGTAAATGTAAAAGTAAGAAAAAAACTAACTCTTTTACAAGGTTTTATGATGCCAAGAAGCATGTTGGCAGCGTTGGACCACAGTGGGACAAACTACTGAAGAGAACGTCTAAAAGACTCTCAGCTTAACTATACAAACTTTATACAAAAATAAGAATAATTTGTTAAATAAGAAATTTAAATGAAATTCTTGTTTTTTTTAACATAATTTTGTCATTTAAATGAATGTGTCCTGTTGATTTTCTGTTTGTGTTGCCATCTTTTGCCATAACGTTGCTCAGTGCTTATGGAGCTCCATCAAGTCGTTTTTTCCAGTATCAAAGGTATAAAATGTGTCTCAATTCATTCTGTAATAGTAGAAATGAAGAAAAATGTCTGGAAATCCTGAACAAATAAGAACGAGGGCCTATGGAATGTAATATTTTCCTGACCTTAACCCATAAGAACCCAGGGTGACATGTATGACACATGCCGTTTCTGAGACATTTGGCATCATTTTATGATACAAAACTTGGTTAAAAATGAAACAAATTTTTGTCTTTTTTCACTTAATGGACACCAGAAAGCAGGGAGATTAAATAAAAACAATTTGACAAATCACATGATCGTAAATGGTAAATATCCTTAAAGATTTTTGGTACTTTTTTTTTTACATTTAGTTAAAGGCGTAAATAAAGACTTCATTTTAAAAGAAATTGGACTTATCTGTTCATTTTTTCATGGTTTGGGTCTTTATGGGTTAACATTACTGCACAAACATCAAATTTATCTTTGATTATGACGGTCAGAACAATGTCGTGATTAATGTTACAGTTTTGAATACTTAACATATGCTAACGTACAATGTCAAAATTTTGTGCAGCCATGTTGACTCTGCAATGGTCAGGTGTTGCAGTAAAGTCACGTATGCAATTTTTCATCATGACATGTTGTTTTTTCACCATGACAAGTCACGTATGCAATTTTTCATCATGACATGTTGTTGTTTTTGGGCGAAATCTGCACTTTTAGTATTATACATATTTTCATTATTTACCTAGGAAATAAACTAAACTATAATAACTATAAAAAAAAAAAACTATATTAAATCATAAAAAAAAACTATTAAACTGTAAAAGAAAAAAGATTTGCTCCTCTTTTAGTTTGATTTTGTTTTTCACAACTAAAAGCAGGTAATGATGCTGTTTGACCATTTTTGTGACACAAAGCTGTCTGTTTTTTTAGAGTCCACCCCAACAGGTTTTAATGTGGGGTCCTGAGAGTTATGTGGCAAATTAAACCATCACTGTTGGTTTCCTCCTTTCACAAGCATCGCTTCATTAACAGGGATGTATTTTGGAAACACTCAGGGCAAGTAATTAGTGAGGGCAACACAGTTCAACAGAAGGTTTTTCTAAATGCTTTCGTTACATTACAATGTTTCGTTTTAACAATTTAATATTAAGAACAGAACTCATGATGAGAAAACGATGAGAACTGGAACCATTTCTCCTCAGTTTTCAGATCAGGTCCAGGAGCTGTGCCGTGCTAAATGTGTGTGTTTATTAACTAACTATTTAACCAAATAAACTGAGTGTATTTGTGTGAACAGACAAAACTATACTTGACTTTCTTCTCTTTCTCCACCTTCAATCCCACACGTACAAACCAACGAGGAGCACAAACATCAGACTTATATAATCTTTTGCTGTGGGTTTAACTGTTTCATATTAAATATGATATTTTATATTTATTTTGTTTCTTGTTGAGAAAAAACACACTTTTTTTTTTGCAAATTTACTGGAATTGGCTTTGTTTTAAATCCTCCTTGTGGTGTAGGAGTGTGTGTGGGCACTGGATTTAATTTTTGTGACTTAATTTGTGTTTTGGCATCAAAGAAAGGAATATGTTACCCTGCTGTCGCTGTCTTGGCCATAACGTTGAGGAACTGCTGCACGTCACATGGAAAATCTCAGAATATATTTCAGTGAACATGCTTGACTGTTTTCTTCTCAAAGATAACAAAAATATTGGTGCTTCAGTTACATGTTGACTTTCCTGCTCTGGTTTTATTTTAATTTAATAAATCAGACTTTAAAAAGTGTCACACTTTATAGCATACTGATTATACTGGTGTTAAAGATCAATCTTGTTTGAAATGCGACGCTTAAACAGCAGATAATCGAATCCGACTGTTAATTTATTGTGACTGCAAGAACATATTTCAAGAAACTGCAGCTTCCCAATGTGAACCTCACCCAGCGTTTCATTAATGGAGTTGTCTTTCACAAGAACTTTCCACAATAGCTCTGATTTCATCTGCTTCAACCTGGATCCATTTATAAACCGCATAAAGGCACAGTATATTCAAACATTTCCAAGTTTCTTCAGCAAAACATTATATTTTCAGGAATGACAAAGTTTTAACAAACACATAATGCAAAACAAAAATCTGCGTTTCACTCTACACTGTGGAAAATTTCACGTAAAGCACAAAGCTGTAATGTGAAAAAGGCCCTAACAAAGTGTTAATGGGCTTGTTACAGGAAATAAAGTGATGTTGCGCAGCATCATCGTCTTTTTGAGTATGAGGTCTTCATTTGTCCCTTTGACCAAATGTTAAAAAAAAAAAAAAAAAGTACTTTTTTTTTTTTAGGGATTTACTATTTATTAACGTGATATGTTAAAACTCTCATAGTGTAACATTCTGCTCTCCAGTGTCCATTAAAGGACAGAAGACAATAATCACGTTCTGTTAAACAGAGCAAAGTTTTTACCATGAAGTGATGTGAAATGTGTGTCATAAATGTCCCCTATATGACTCCAAAGGCTGAACAGCATGGCAGGGCAGGCTGCCAAGCATTCTGGTTAGCCAGCGCAGACAGTCTGAACGGTTGATCAAAATGGGCAAAGAAAAGGAAGAAGCTGACCCCATCTCTCTGTACATAAATAAAAATCCTACTTGAAAATATCCCAGATAAATGTGATGCTATCTGATGCTAGCAAATGTTAGCAAGAGCGAGCGGCATGCCGCTAAATCTGCCAGATAAGGCGAAAGCTCCTAAGTCAGTGTCGGACCATGTTTGCTCTGCTTGTCTCTCTGGAACAGAAACTATTTGATGAAACGAGCAGATTATGGAAACATTCAACTCAACCTTTCCTGGTCCTTCATCAGGACTGACAGAGTCACCATCCCAAGCAGATAACTTTCGCAGCTGTTTACAGCTCAGGTCCTTCGGGCAAAAGAGCTTATCTTCACACAGGACGCTTGGATAGCATCATTCTGTGGGGCCAGCACACACCGAGCCCAGCTACAGGTCTGATTCGTCCTTCCTTGAGAACTACTGGCTAAAAATATTCTCATGTTGCCCAACATAATAATACAAATGAAATTAGCCAAGAACATCCAGATTTCTTTTAAAAGATTGTGGATTTTCATGCACAAACAGAAGAACCAGAAATGCTTCTATGAAGCACATGTCCAGCAGTAGCTTAGCGTATCACGGCTTGTCTTCAGCGAGATGATGATGCCACATATCGTTTTGGTTGCACTCAACAGCTTTCTGTATCTTTACATGCTGAAATTATTTGTCTCAAAAGAAAAAGGATTTGTTTTTCTGTTTCAAGGCAGGCAACAGCTTTGGAACAAACTCTTTTAGAGAAGGTAATCATCTGCTTTTGTTTTGTGTGTGTGTGTGTGTGTGTGTGTAAAAACAGTGTAGGTGACGGAAGGTAGGAGGTTTGCTTCAATACACAATGCAGCTCTGACGTGTGAAAACAAACACGTGGACGATGAATCTAAAAAAGAGCAGACCTTCAAACATACAGTATGTTAATGCACAAAATCCTCCTGCAAAATCACACACTCACAAAACACTTCTGACCACGACAAATGCTCATTGGAACAATGTTTGATTTCATGGCTCTTTTAAAACCCCCGTGAAGCAGCGGTTTTTATATTCCAATGAACAATCTCATTCTTCAACGTGCAGCCCACTGCCCAATGCAACGTTGCTTTGATGGCTGGAATGTGATTTTGTTTGCAACAGCGTGTGACAGAAGTCTGTATCCATGTATTTGTCTGATGTCTATATGCATCTGTGTGGTGAAACACCACTTTCTCATACTTAATTTCTTTGTGACGTGAGATTGAACTAATTGTAGACAGGACGGTTGAATCAGCAAAGAAGATAGAGATCCTGGAAAGGGGTCATGTGATTAGGAGCACAATGCTGTCTAGCATCACCATAAACTCAAAAACATGACAAAGAAAAAAAAAACCCACCTCGTCACTTTGTTCAGGGTCATCTGAGTCTGAAATTATTTATTTATTTATTTACTTTATTTCAACAGGAAAGTCCCACTGAGATGAAAAACCTTTTTTTGTTTAAGTGAGTCCTAGCCAAGAGGCCGCAAAAAAGTACGAATTACAGCAACGTCACAATTACAATTAGTCACAAATTAAAAAAAAAAAAACAGTTACAGATGAAGGAGGCTGTCTCTGATGCTCTCAATCTGGATTTAAAGTTATTCAATGATATAAGTTCTGTTAATGTCCAATACTTTTGCATCATGTTGCATGTAGAAGGGGCAGTGAAGGCAAAAGACCTTTTTCCCATAGAAATATATGTCTCTCTCATAAAACATTCCGATTTGCCAGGAAAACTACGCAACAACTCCCATATCAGAGGCATCGACCTCCCTTCGTCTGCTAAAGATGATGGTCCAGCAGAGGGAGCAATGAGCGACAGTAGAGTCCAACTCATCACAGCAGTCTCTGCTATTAATGCAGATGTATAAAATGAAGACTTAAAAGAGGAACCTCTGATTTCTCCGTATCCTGTCCATCAGCAGAACACCACACGCAGTCGGCTGCAAGTTTTCTTATTAAAGGGGTCCTATTCTGGTATTTGGAGTTTTCTGAGCTTTCTACGGTGTTACAGTGTTGAATCCTCATCAGACATGTGAACGGCACCGTTTTTTATCACCTAAACGCATGTTTGAGTTTGAGTTTGAGTTCCAGCACGCTCTCCGTTCGGTTTCCATGGCGACGTCCTGGGGGATAAGGTTCGGTGACTGGTTACCTTCTACTGGTTAACAAGGACATGTACAAATACATCAGGCGGGTGGAAAACGTGGGATAAAGTTATTTCCAACGATGGCTGGTGAGTTTACCAAAGAGAGACATCCTGCTGCATTCGTTGCTGTGGGTTGCTGTTTTCCACTTCGTTTTCAGGCTCTGATTCAGGTTCCAACATGTAGGGCTGTATGCTATGTGTTGACATTGTATTTTGTTTTTTTTATTGAGTTCATATTAGCCTAATCCTTCTGTTTATGAGATGTTACAATGACGGCAAAAGCAGGTGCGCACCGCATGTAGTGCAGTTGCGGGAGGCGGGGCTTAATGCGGAAGAGTCTCAATCCACTCGTTTTGCCCACAGGCTGATCTGACAGCCTACGAAGAGCGATTTGTGACAATAACTCGATAAATCCCAGCCCTTCTGTGCTCAGAAATAAAAATAAATTAGCCTGAAATGCACAAAATAGTTCCACTTTAATGTTGTAAAGTCCAGACATGGACACCCAGCTCATAGTGAGCCCTCTGCTGTCTTGTAATAAGCTGCATTTCTGCACCACAAATTATGTTTAACCTAAATGTCACAATGAGAAACTGGTAATGGAAATGCATAGGTTTCAACAAACCTCTCAAATATCAAATATTTACTGAATAATTTATTGAATATCCCTTCGGAGAAAACTGAATTTCCCTTTGAGGATTAATAAAGTATTTTTCATTTCATTTCATATCACCAAAATAGTAAAATGGAAACACTTTTTTTACATTTACACATTATAGGGTTCGTGTGTGGAGGTCACGTGACCACTTCATATCAGGAAAAGATGGCGCTGTATGAATGGAGGAGATAGAAATCATTTAACAAATCATATAATAGAAAAATTTAACCTCTAACCTTGATATCGTTCCTCTGTGACGATCCTGTCCTAGAAATTCCTTCTTTATGTCGACTTTCATTGTCGTGGAATTTATCTAATGAAAAATAAATGTACAAATTAACCCGGTTTATTGACAATGCATAGTTGTTATATTTGGCTCTTCTTAAAAGACCTTTAATGAAGGAGTAACACATTAAAACTATGCTATATGTGTTATTTCCACCACACCCATACATATGGACTTTATTTCCATACTGTCACCTGCTGCTTTCGTCTTCTGATGAGGACAGCGTCAACAGCAGTAGTGGCAGAAATAGCTCCAAAACCCATAATGTTCTGCATCTCCAAACTCCTCACAGGACGAGGTTTTATAAGAATTACTGCTGATAAACTAAACACCATTAAACAGAAATGCCTGCAAATCACCACTGTAAATAAGTAAAATGCAGCTGGACAGGATGTCCCCTCCTAACATGTCCAAGCCAACAAAAGACATCTCTCGCTGAGGATGGCAAATATGCTACTCATACTAAAGCCGAGCGAGCTGGCGACCCTGCTCAGTAAAAGAATTCTGGCTTCATTCAGCAGAACATTGAGCTCAACTTTAATTGCTCAGTTTTCCTCCTCTTCGCACATAAATTACAGAAATGATCGTTCCAGACAAACAGAAGCAAGTTTGTCAGAGCAGATCGCTCCCATGCAGAATGTCGACGGTAATCATATTAATACTGAATGACAACTAAACTCAAACTTTCTGCTGAAGAACAAAGGTGACTGCAGGTCACACAAAAGCTCACCAAAACACATCCTGAAACAAGCCTGGAACTAGTTTACTTCTAACAGCAGCTCTTGTACATGATTGATGTTCATGGTACTGCTGTCTCCATTGGACTGTGTCATACGCTGACCTCCCCCTGCTCTGCAGCTGTCAGAATGCGTTGTGACAGGCTCCTCCATTGACAGTGTGAGGGCAAGCATGCTCTATTTGGCAGCTATAGTGGAAATAAAATGTTATACCAACAAAAATAAGATACAGAGTAAATAGAAAGACTTTGTCTATCATTAATAACAGTAAAAGTGGACATATTCTGTTAAGATATGGTCATGCACACAGAAAACTGCAGCCGTTTTTGATGCAGCACATGCCCTGCTGGTGCTTCTCTACAAGAGAAAGGTGCTACAGATGCAGGTCCAAAGAACAACCTACGGCCAATTATCTCTGACTTATGTTGCACATCTTCTCTTTTTTTCTTCTTTGTTCCTCACTTCCTTGCAGAAAACAATTTGAACTGAAAGGCAGCACTGCCTCACCTTTCTGTTCCGCCTTTGTCTTCGCTTTGCTGTCTCTCTTGCACGGCGGTTTTTTTGTTGCTTTTTTGTCACTATATGAAATGAATGGAGCAGCCGGCTGTGTTCTTCCTCCTCAGCAACATGAAAGAAGCTGCCCACAGGAGATGAGCACAGATCTGCTCTTCAGAATGTGTTTTTACCTGAGAACGCAGAGAGTTGAGGAGAAATATTACAGGCGAAAGCAGCTTAAATTATGAGCTTGATAAGAATCAGATTGAAGACTAGATTGAAGAAGGAACAAACGCGTGTGCAGCAGTGAGAAAGGAGCAGTAGCCTGCCAGGCTTTGATAAAATAATTAAATAAAAGTGTGAGTGAAAATAAGTCCTGCATGTTCAAGCTAGTTTTCCTCTTGCTATCTGAGCACATCCAAGCCTGCTCTTCTATGTACACAACCCACACACACACACACACACACACACACACACTTGACTGGCTGGTCTTTATCTTGCGAGCACACCTTCACCTGCATATTTTCAGTAGCAGCAGGAAAAATAACGTGAAAGCTGTTGAAATTATAGCAAACTTGCAAAGTCAAAAGGTGAAGATAAAATAAGAAGCACTTTTATTCCTTGTGTGTTTCTTGCCGTTTCTCCCGCTACAGTGGAGACACTGGCATGAACGTGGCTAACTTTTTATGCTGCAGTCTTTTTTCTTTTCCTTTCTGGCTTTAAAAACTAGGACACCTCTACATGAACACTGCAGAAAGAGTAGGAGGGGTGCATTGTAGAGGGACAATGGCACGACGGAAGAAAGTGAATGAGACAGTCTGCGGCCAAGTCTGCATTATCATCTCATTTCTACGTGCCAGTTGATCTCTGTGTGGTGTGATTAATTACTTTCTGCAAATATACAGGAATGCATCAGCTTTTAGCATACCCACAAATAAAATCTTGTGAGAAAATCTCTTTTTCTTTCTAATTATTTTTCATGATAAAAACCATCAGCACTGCAATTTTAAATTTAGCTTGGGTGAATTTGAGGTTAGCTTTCATGTTTAAATGCAAAGCACATTTCACATACAAGACAATTCAATGTGCTTTACATAAAAAGAGAAGGGCTGGAAGCATTAAAATCAAGCCTGAAATAAAAATTAATAAATTAAATGAAGAGAGGAAAAGTTCAAATAAAGCAGGAAAAGATGCATGAAATCAAAGTTTCAGTCTGAGGAATTACCGCTTGTTTTTCATCTTAATTTAAAGCAGCTGAGAGTTTCAGCAGATCTGCAGATTTCTGAGTGTTTGCTCCACATGTGAGGAGCATAAAACCTGAGCACTGCCTCCATGTTTTAGTTCTGACTCTGGGAGCAGAAAGTAGACCTGACCCTGATGACCTGAGGGATCTGGTTGGTTCATCACAAACCAGAAGATCTTGAATGTATTTTGGCCTTAAAGTGTCTCGATGATGCTGTTTCTAGTTTTCTGAGCTTTGTTACAGTGTTATAGTATTGAATACTCATCAGACATGTGAACGGCGCCGTTTTTTTCTTCACCTAATCGCATGTTTGAGTTTTCCAGCACTCTCTAAGTTAGGTTTCCGTGGCGTCGGAAACGATTGGTTTTAGAGAGTTTTTTTCTACGTCAAAATTTTAGTGACATCCCGGGATAGGGACTCGGTGATTGGTCATCTTCTCTAGGTTGTGCACGTTCACGGGAATAAAGCCACGCCCCCCTTCACTGCTCAGTGTAACTACTCCTAGCAGCTGACCAATCAGATGCAGCCTGCAGGCAGGCAGAGGGCGGAGCTTTCTCTGTTGGCTTGTTTCTGGCAGAGGCTGATCTGAGAGGATCAATACAAAATGAATGAAGGTTTGGGAAAAATGATTGATTATTTCTTGCCCTTCTGGACTTACATATTAAAATAAATTAGACTGAAATGTGCATAGTAGAGCCACTTTAAGCCATTTAGTGTTAATAAAACTAACAGCAGAATCTTCAAGTCTATTATCTGACAGACAGGAAATCAGTGTAAAGATCTGCGGAGTGAAGTTATGATCCATTTCCTTGGCCTTAATGAGGACTGGAGCAGCAGTTTTGGACTAACTACTGTGTCTGATGGACTTTTTGGGCAGAAGTGCAAAGTCAGATTCACAATAAAAATAAATGCCATTTTTTCTGCACTGCAAAAACTGAAATCTAAGTAAGATTAAAAATCTTAAATTGAGTACACATGTGCTTATTTTTTTAAAGGTAAGATAATTCTTAGTTTTTATACTAAATACTCTTGTTTTAAGATTATTTTTACTTGTTTTGGGAAGTCTTGACAAGCCAAATTTTCTTGTTCTGTTGGCAGATAATTTATCTTATTTTAAGCAACATCTACCTAATTTTTGTATATTTTTTATTGTTTTTTTAAGGCTATGTTTTTGCAGTATGAACCTTGGAGAGACATCAGTCCTTCAATCCTTGATGTTCTTTGCTGCTGAACATAACTAGCAATTCTCCATAACCTCTACCCAATAACCCAGTGAGGAAACAACAGTGTGTTCTGTCAGAGGCTTCTTCAAAAATCTGAAAACTGATACAGTTTTACAGGAATCTCCAAATCCAGTCCCAGATGACTGGTGTACTGCAGGTATTGGATTTTTCCCACTGCGGTACACCTGATTCACATAAAAAGGGTTTCCAGCAGCTTGTCAGGTTCTGCACAAGTCCATTAATGACCCATTCATTTGAATCCGGTGCTGCTGAATTCATGTTTTTATTCATACAGCCTCCTGTTGATCCAAGTTAACCTTATTTTCACCATTTGTAAAATCTAAAGTGGTTTAGGGGAACAGGTTTCCATGCAAATTTCTAGTCAGCTCAACTCCAGGTTTATGGTGTAAGGATTTCTCCATTAGTCCAGCATCCACATGATCACGATTCCACACTAATGACCTTCTGCAACAATTGTTACGTTTTACATGGGAGTTTAATTTCCGTTTAAATCCAAATAAAAGTTAATTCCACTTTTACTGATGAAAAATGATCATGTAAACATCTAATTCCAAATGCAAATTTCTTTAATTCCAATGTAAGCGGCTGGTTTATTCACATTTTAATCCTGAACTATTTAATTCTTCTGTCATGTAAACCTTAATTCCGCTCTAAGTTAATTCCGGTCGTTCTGAGCATGCTCGTTACCTTGTTCCGTCCCAATGACGCGCGTTGTTTTGCCTCCTGTGTTCGGTGGTCTATCTTTCTTCTCCTTCTCAGTTGCTGCAGAAAGTGAAGTAGTATGCTCGTGTTGAGCTGCTACTTCACATTTATAGTAAAAATAGCGGCAAAACTGGTACTTATTATGTAGTTTTTACAAGTTACGACTGAAAAGACGAGAAACAGGGAGCCAACTTTGTTTATTTCCGTTATACGTCATACGTCATGTGCACCCTCTGTCCAATCAGAACCCTTCCCAACCCGCCGCTCTAAAGAGAAATTAAGTAAAGTGTTTCATGTAAACCTTCATTCGGAATTATTATTTACATGTAAACTCGTAGGAGAATACGTTAATTCCAAATTATTTAATTCCAAATTATTAATTTCAAATTGAAAAAGATCATGTAACCGTAGCAACTGACAGACACATTTTTGAGGATGCGGAAATAAAATAAATTTTACTCTGACTCCTCCAGCTGAAGTTATTTTCTACGATGGAGATGCATCTAATTGTTTTTGAAGTATTTCCCAAAGACATGTATGATGTAATGATGTCCCTCGTATGCTTGGACAGACTCATAACTTGCGTTATGGTGTGCGTATTTTTGCTCAGTTAGCTCACTTTCTCATTGAAATCAGATTTTTTTTCCAGCTGTTTAATTAATTTCCAGTCATGAATTTTGTTTTTTTTCTCAATCTGTATTTTGGCTTTAAGTTCAGATTGGCTTTTCTGTGTTTTGTGATTTGTAATCTATCTTGTTTCTCTTACTTTATGCTTTTAATTTATTGGAGGATTTAATCTTCTGATTAAGTTATTATGGTAGTTAAATTAGCTTCCTGTCTGGATTTGCAAAGATTGCCCCCGTTGTGAATTAATTGCACACACTTCCTGTTATATTTCACACCAGGGTGTCTATTTGTGGCCAACAACTCCCAAAGGCCACAATTGTAATTATCTCCCAATTTCTGCAGCAGTTGTCCTTTGTTCAGTGACAGACATTTAATGTCAATGTCACTGCAATTTTTTCTCGCCTCCTGCTGTAAATCGTGTATTTTAGACTTCTTCATCCTGCCACATGACTTGTAGAAAAAATAAAAACAAACCACTGAAATAAGAAGTTTTCTGCAACTAAACAGAGAGATGCAGTCATGAAGTAGATGTTTTACAAGCTTGTGGGAAACAAAATCATCATTTTAATTATCTGCAGTAACCCGACTAACACTTTGATGCAACCAGGCAGATACCGAAGGGGAATTTTAAGCTTTTACAGTTAAATAAATCTATGTATTGTGGATAAAAATAATGCAATGAAAACAGAAATGTTTTCACTTGTAACTTTACTGGATAGCTGTTATTAAGTTAATTAGAATATAGTGAAATTACACAGTATGGTGTTTTTGTTTTCTTTTTTGCCAAAGCGGGAAAACACAGATTATGGGCTGTACTCCCACTCACACATCCCAAATAAGAACAATGCCATACAGGAAGCACTTCAGCTTGTTACACAAGAAAATTTTCATCACGTCTCATTGATCTTTATTTCACCTTTTCCTCATAAGTGGGCTCATCTTCCATCTCTGATATGCACCATTAGATGCATATGACAACATGAGGGCTCCTCAGCAAATCGCCTGTGAATAAATCCATTTGGAGAAACATGGAAGTACATACTTGAAGGGAAAGGGCTTATGCAGGAGCATTTCTTATTATGTAACGGTGCTCAGCCGCAGCCTGACAAAGTGCTACTCATGACTCTTTGTGCTGTATTGTGACTTTGAAAGTTACTTTTTGTAGCACATTTCTGCTTAAAGGTTTTTTTTTTCTTTTCTTTTCTGCTGTGGAGTAATTTTCAGCTACATATTCTGTTTTCATCATCTGCTATCGTCATTACAGGCAAATATGAAGAAAATGATGCGGAAAATAATGTTCTTCTTCTTATAAATGTGAGGTACTTCAATGGAAACCTGCCAATCTCAGGCAAATATCATTTTATAGGATTTTCACCAGCTACTGCGAGGCTTCTCCACTGAAACGCTTCACTTATGGAACATTTAAATTATGTTTTGAATGACTATAATATCCCAGAAACTTTCATTTAAGACTGCAAACTGTTTCATGGAAGATTATTTGCTTAGGCCCCCTGAGTGTCCATAAACACATGGAAAGGACTACATGGAACTTTTTTTTTTTTTTTATCTCTAAGGAGCTTCATCCTGGCACTTGACAAAAGCTGCTTATAGGCAACTCTTTTAGTGGGCTTCATCAGTAAACAGCGTGACAAGGCTGTGATTGTTTTAAGAGCCTTGCAGGTATGAATGAGTGGAGCTGGACAAATGCAATTAAGAGTCCAGTGTTTGGATGTGGATAAATTTTAATTCACCTTTTTCTCAGAAGCCGTAGGTGGAACAACATGGCCTTTTATATTGTAATTGGCTCAACTAGTTCAAACTACCATTTGATTACCTTCTCCTCAAGCAAAACTAATCTTAAATTATTTCTTCTCTCTGGGACAGTAAATAAATGCCACGTCGGGGCCCAGCCTCCCAGACCTTATTAATGCCGTTTTTAATATTTGTTCCATTGTGAGCAGCTGAGGATTGGACACTGAATGAGGTTATTTCCACCTAAAAATGGAGAATGTTTACTTTCAGACGGCTGAAGGAAAAATATGAAGAAGGAAAACTGGGTTAACAGGCTTTTAATGCTTTTAAGAATCAAAGTGTAAACAGAAATTAGATTTTTATTTGCTTGGAAATTAATATCAAATACTTCCTTTCACAAAGTCCGGTCAGTTTTTAAGAATTACTTTGGGCCTTTTTGTATAATTTTAGCCTTATAAAATGTCATTAGAAAATCACTCAAATTTAAAAGAATTTTTATTTAGAATGTATGTGTTGACATGCGTATGTATATACATATCTATGTAGGTTTTTCTTTCTCTTGTTTTTAATTTCTCTCTATCTATGAGGTCTCTCTTTTTTCATCTTTTTAGTTCTCTTTCTGTCTCTTTTCAATCCCCTCCGGTTCGGTCCAGCAGTACAAACTCTGTAATACAAACAGTCAAGCAAAATAAATATAAAAATAAAATAAGAATTCAGAATATCAAGAGGAGCAGCAAAGTAAATCTACTCAGCAGAGCACAGCATCAAGACCATCATTCTTCCAAAATGCTGGACCAGACACAAAAAATAAAATAAAAGAAACTTGGGCAGCAAAAGATTTAGCCGCTGTATGAGTTCATAATTACATTGGGAATAACGAGCTCAGTGATTGGTCCGACCCTGTACGAGTCATCAGTTGCATTCACATCAATTTTTTCTTTTTCTAGTCCAAATTTACAACGTGCATATAAAGTAACTGGCTGGGTTTTGAGTAAAAAACTGAAGAATAGTTATGCTTCACAAATGAATCTTTTCTAAGATTAAATGTTCAAAGCGTTTATTATCATATGCACAGTAAGGAAATGGTTTCCCTGTACAACAAGATGTCCACATGGAATGCCATAAATATTTGAAGTATAAAGAATAGACCAATTAAAGAAAAAGCATGTAAAAAGAGTAAACAAAATTAAAAAAAACTATGAGTTAAATAATCTATGTACATAAATGTGAGTGTGATGCATGTATTGTTGTGCATCATTCAGCATGGAATAACTGCATGATGTAGTAAGATAGATATTTATACAAGCTGTAATTAAATTTTTCTTTGGGGATTAATAAAGTATTTTTCATCTCATTTCATTCATTTTATTTCATCACTTCATATTATTGTCTGTGATGGACTTTGTACTGGTGTGACTGTTAGCCGTTTCCTTTTTATTATTTTCCACCACTATGCTTAAACTGTCTGACTTCATCACTGCAAAGCCTTTCTTTCCATTTTCCATTAATCTTCTGACTGAAGTACTTTCCATCCTTTCATCCTGTGTTTTGCCTTGAATAGAACACTTCAACAGGAAAAATATTATTTTGGTCTACTGAGCATCCATGGTATTAACATAGAATTAGTTCTTTAAATTCTATTTTAAAGTATAAGAAAATATAACCATGATGTTCTTTCAGGGTTTAATTTTACAAAGATTAAGCTTATGTTTGGATTATTTTAATGCATCCCCTAAGAGAAGCTAATTTAGCATTGTCTTGCTTCCTGTCTCACCTCTGTGATCTCTTCAACCAGTAAAATTCGGTCCAATGTTGATTCTTTCTCCAACTTGTCAGCCTTGGGACGCTGCAGGACAATGGCAACTTCAGGAATGTACACTATCACAGTCAGTATGCTAGTCAGAAGAAAGGTAACATTATAATGTGCATCAAAAGTAGAATTAATTAAATAAAATTAAAAATGCACAAAAACAGTTTTTAAAAAGAGAATATACACAATCACATGTAATCACAGTTGTCAAGAGAATTGGAAAAAGTAGTAGTGAATGAAGTAGGTAGTTATATATTATGCCACGTCACTGACATACAAGACTGGAAAACTTTAGGCCTGCTTTCTTGAAACCAGTAGTTATGATAGTCACAAAAGACCATTTTTTGCAGCAAAGTATTTTATGAAAAAAGGAAAAATTAGTTTATAAATGATGAGTCAATTTAATATATTTGAAATTCATAAAAAAAATTTAAAAAAAAAAAAGTTTAGCTGTTTGAAAAAGATGTTTTAGAATTGAATTACTAATGATAGAAGAATGGTTGAATGTTTTACACACAAGTTGTTAGTTTTCTTCAAAATTATGAGGAAAGTCAAAATAACAATATTTTTTGCCCAAATTATACTGAAAGAGTAAGAAAGTTCAAACCACGATGCTGTTGTTAACTGAGATTAAAATGCTATATGTCAATTTGTTTAATCAAAATGCATTGTGTCGATGAAGAATCTCTGAACTTGACCTTTGTACATCACTGAAAACACCAGCCGCCCATTTTATAGTAATAAAATTTCAATAATAATGGAGAATTTCTGACAACAATCCAATCTAATATTCAATATTATATGTTTTTCATGTCATGTACAAAAATGAATAAAGTACTTTATCATATCACTATTTCATTCTCTTTATAATGAAGACCTTTTTGTGAGACAGTTTGATTCTCTTACACGCTTGGATGTGAATGGGAAGTTATTCATGTGAATGCAATTTACAAATGCATTATAAAGTGATTAAAAAAAAAAAATTTCAAACACTGTATTTTTGAAATATGATACGTTTGGCTTTAAAGAGTTGAACTCAAACATTAAATAAGAAGCTTAACTGAGCAGATATGCAGCACATGGACTTATCATGCAGTGCATGGAAGCTGCTGGGCTTTAGTGTCAGGTGCAAATCATTGACCCTAGTGTGTGCGCAAATGTGTGTGTGTGCTTGTAAATGTGCTTGTCCCACTTGCTTCATTAGACCCAGTTTGCTTAAACCATCAATGTGAGGGCATACAGCATAAACTCCAGCATTTTAAAAGCCTGTAAAAGGCTTTCCATTAACGGATAAGATTAACAGGTAAGAGTTAATACCAGCTTTTAACAAAAGAAACACTTCTTGTGATTCAGGTGAATCTTGGAAGATACATCATAGTATGTCCTCACAAAGATTGCTTTGTAAATTTGAGGCAGACTGTGTGTGTGTGTGTGTGTGTGTGTGTGTGTGTGTGTGTGTGTGTGTGTGTGTGTGTGTGTTTTCAGATGGACCGGAAACATTACCAGGACGTGTCCAGTGTGATTAGCACTTGAGTAAATGTCAACCTTGTTTATAGAGCAGGTAATGAATGGACAGGCACAGAATGAAAGGAGGAGAAGAGGTACAGCAATACTCACAGATATCAGTGTAGGTACAAAATACGCTACTGATTGGTGAGATAACTGAAGATTAAAAAGTAAAACGGCAAAGAGAAGTGTGAAAATAGGAAACAGGAGGAAGAAATGGCCACAAACAAGAATGATCAAGAAGAGTTTAGAGAAGGGAAGAATGATGAAAGGGGGCACGCAACCATCATAAAGGGTTATGAAAAAGATTGATTCATTCACTGTCTGTACGGCTTAGTCCAATTAAAGGTTAGCTATCCCAGCAATTTGCAGGTGAAAAGCAGGTACTGGTCCTGGTCAGGTCACCAGTCCATCACTGCAAAAAAAAGCAACAATACATTAAAATGATATAAAAGAAAGTAATCTAGAAAAAAAAAAGTATTTACTGAAAGTGATTTAGACAAACCCAGATCATTTCTAGAGTCATGTGGGTTTTTACAACTAGTGCAAAAATAGTGATATTTGGGTATAAATATTTGCAGCCAAATTCCCAACAAAGTTGTTCTCATCCAGCTATTATACTCTGTTTGTTTTGGAAAATCTCTAAACGGCCACGTTTACATAAAAGTTTTAATTCAGAATAAAAGTTAAGTCCACTTTAAAGATAAAAAGTGAACATGTAAACACCTTATTCTGAATTAATTTTAATTCCAAAGCGGCTGGCTTAGTCCCGTTTTAAACCTGGATTTATTCATTGTTCTATTAGGTAAACACTCATTAACTGCGTTCACTCTGCGTACGCTCATTCCTTTGCACTGGTGACGCATGTATTCCTCGCATCCTCCTGCCTCCTGGCTACTTTATCTTCCTCTTCATCCTCAGTTGTGAAACAAAGTGAAATAGGAAGGTCATGTCCAGCTGGTGCTTCAAAATTATGATCCAAATCAAAGGGAAAATGTTTCTTATGATGTGGTTTACCATCATGCTGCTGAAAAGAAAAGAAGCAGGAAGTTGAAGTTTGCTTTTTTTCCAAAAACTTTAGTACATCATGTCCTATGATTAAGTAAAGGCCAATAAACATGTTTTCCATGTAAACCTCAGTTTGGAATAACTATTTCCTTGTAAACACAAAGGAGTTATTCAGTTCCAAATATTTAATTCCGAATGAAAGCACATCATGCGACTGTGGTCATTGTTTGAAAAACTGCAATTTAAAAAGCAGCCTATTAAAGATGATGTCAACTCGACACAAAGCATTTCCTTTCTTTACTTTAAGTGAATTTTTACTTCATAACCGTGGTGTCTTCTGACCAGCTCAGCACTCAAGTCACGTAAAAGCAACATCTGTGCAGTTAATTCAGCTCACTCACTTGTGTGTTTGTCTCACAGAAAATTAGAAGCAGCAGATTATCTTGACCTTCTAACCTTGTAGTTTACTTGAGTCAGCTTTGAACATTCTTCGGTCAATAATTTGGTTTCTCTCTCTTGTATACAAACTGAGGAAAGAACAAATTATAAAGCCAACTTTATTCATGCCTCAGTTTAACTGTGCATGTAAAAGTAATTGCGTCCTTCTCCCAGATTAACCCTTTTTCTTACACTATTAATGCCTTTCTTCTTGTGTTTTTTACTTCTCTACTACTCTCTACTACTGACAGTAGATATTACAGTGAGCTTTTCTTGTAGCTGAAGCTTCCTTCCCTTTTTTCCCGCCCTCCCCTACCAGCTTTCTTGTTAACTGGGCTACACCACACCTGCATTGCATCAATAACTTCCCTTCTTCTCCTGTCTGCTCCTCTCCTTTTCCTCCGATGTTTTTTTTTTCAGTCTGGCTCTGTTCATTTCATACCGCCACAGATTCTTTTGCTCCTTCTGCTTCTTTTTCTGTGGTTATTTGCATTAGAGCACACAGAGACAAGCATCAACTGGTCCTGATCCAAACATACGTTTGCCTGTTTGTTTTCCCTTTAGATTATTTGACTTTGAGAAACACAGGCACATTTTCCTTCTTGTTCTGTTAGTTTTGGCCCAAGTGAAATACATACAATAATGATTACACTGTTCTGAATTGTCATGCACCGTGTTGATAATAGCCCTTTGTTATGCAGCAGTCTATTTGTTTTAAGAGCAGAACAAAGCAGTTCCTTGCTTTGTGGACTGCTGAGTGTCACTTCAAAGAGGAGAATGTGAGAGCAATTTTCTTTGTTGAACCTTGATTTGAATTTACAGTCATTCATATCACTTCAATTTGTATATACATGTATGCATGTATACATATATATATGTATATATATATATATATATGTATATATATATATATATATATATATATATATATATATATATATATATATATATATATATATATATATATATATATATATATATATATATATATATATATAACCACAGTGGAGCAAAAGCCATCTCAGGGTATTTTACGCACCTTGGATCCAAATAATTTTCTTTAAGTACCTGCACAGGGCCGATAACAAAAAATGGAAAGAGCTCTCTTGAGTAAAATGCACACTGTCGGGTGGATAAATGTCTTAGAAAGAGAATTCAGTGTGAAAGAAAGTGAGAAACCGAACAATGGAAACACACAGACACCTACAAATAGGCAAAAAGGAAGGAGAAGTATTTCCAGCATAGCGGAGGGAAGATCGCCAGTAGTCATATACTTAATCAATTAGGGAAAATTTATTGTACTTAGATGTAAAGTATAGAGAGAATGTGCCTTCTCAAGCCAAAGTGCAAGCTGGTTAAGAGTTGGTTCAACTGGAGGAGAACCTGATTGCTGAAGACCAGGATAGTCTGCTAAACTCGGCCAGACTGGAGACTCAGTTCGGCTGGGCGATGCAACATTCATCCAGCTCATGAATGCTTTCAAACTGCACTTCTCAATCGAATCAGACCTCTTAAATAACATGTTTCGCTCTCTGCGAAAGGTGTCGCTGCACCAAGAATGACTGAAGGAGACACAATGAAGAAGAAAACTAGTTCATCTAATGAACTAGTTACAGATCAACAGCTAAACATGGAGCTGCATCAGATCCTAGTGGTCTAGGGTAGATCATATTTCTATGAGAACCTTTTATTTACCTTCTATTCTATTCTACAGTAATTTAGCGGACGCTTTTATCCAAAGCGACTTACATATGAGTGAGATCAACACAAGCACGAAATCAAACAGCAGAGGACATTGTAGGAAGGTGCTAGTGGACTGTCCAGTTGGACGCAGGTCCTTCCATGAAGTGCTCCTGGCTTTTTTTTTTTTTTTTTTTTAGCATTTTTTTGTTGTTGTTTTTGTTGTTTACTCCCTTCCCACCCCATTATCTCACCTATGTTATAATACAAAGAATTAATACCATGAAGTTTGTTGCAATGAACTGGGCTAAGTTCTCCAAATTTCCAATAAATAATGCTATACTAAGTGTTGAAGTGCTCCCTGAAGAGCTGAGTCTTTAGCTTGCTGTTAAAAGAAGACAAAGACTCTGCAGAGTGGACAGAGTTGGGCAGGCTGTTCCACCATCGTGGCACAACAGAGGAAAAGAGTCTGGCTAGTGATTTAGTCCCACATATTAGTGGTAACACGAGGCGTCTTTCACTGGTGGAACATAGCTGTCAAGAGGGAGTTTAGGTCTGGATTAGGGAGTGTAGGTAGACAGGAGCCATTTGAGTTATTGTTTTGTAAGCCAGAAGCAAAGCTTTAAATTTGATGCGTGCTGCGAATGGAAGCCAGTGAAGTGTGATTAGCAGAGAATTGACATGAGCTCGTTTGGGTTGGTTGAAAACCAGACACGCTGCGGCATTCTGGATCATTTGCAGAGGTTTAACAGAGCATGCATGCAGACCTGCCAGTAGATAATTGCAGTAATCGATGCGTGAGATGACCAGAGCCTGAACCAACAGCTGAGTCGTGTGGTCTGTCAGGTACGGTCTGATTCTCTTGATGTTGTAGAGAGCATATCAGCAAGCATGGGCAACCGAGGTAACATGGACCTTAAAGGTCAACTTGTCACTCATCATGACACCTAGATTCTGGGCAGAAGATGTAGGATCAAGTGTGATAGAGTCAAGCTTCACACTTAATTGCGGATGTGAGGAATGATTGGTTGGGCAGACATTGAGTTCTGTCTTGGACAGATTGAGCTGAAGTTGGCGAGCCTTCATCCATGCAGACATATCAGCAAGGTACGCCGATATTCTCATTGAGATGGTTGAGTCATCCGAAGGGAAGGAGAGGAAAAGCTGAGTGTCAGCTTTTTCTCTCTACCAAATTCTTCCACATCTGATCGCACATGTCTCCCATCGCCTCCCATCCCATGCACACTCATGTCTGGTTGTGTTTACCCATGACTCGCTGCACCCACAATGCACTTTGATGCATTCTGCTTTCTGAGTTCAGTAAACTTGAAACAGGCCGAGACCAACTTTTCTCACTGAACCAAGTCCACTTCTTTGATTCATATCAGAATTCATTTGCATATTCCAAGGACCTGAAAAAAAACAGGAATTAGTTACTTCAGCTAAAATAAGAACGATTACTAAATTTTCAGTGCATTGAAAGATTATTGATTGGAAATCTTTCTGTTTATGTGTAAGTTGTAAATACATGAAAGTATATGTTTTGGCAAATCATTAGGTTTAAAAGATCAAGAAAAAGAAAAATTCATTGTAAATTTACAAAGACATTTGGTTGGCGACAGTCACCTAGCAGTGACATATAAATATACCTATATGTACACATATATTCATATTTGCATATGGGCAACCATACATATATGTATACATACACATATGCATGTATCCATTCATATCAATCTTGATAGCAAAAAGTAAGGGGTGGGGGAACTATCTATGCTGCTGGATCAGGTCTTGTTTGCATCACTGATTAAATCTTCTCCTGTCGGTGTTACTGCTGCATGATGATGTGCATGTTATGCATCTTTCAACATTGCACGTAGAACATTAGTGCCATTTTGTTTTGCACTGCTCTGTTTTTGCTGGAGCCCTGGGCTACTGGAAAGGAGATGAGAGGAGAAAGGAGGGAGGAGGAGAGGAACAACAGAGGAGCCCAGGGCCGTGTTTTTTTTTTTTTTCTAGCAGAGCCCCCTCCTAACCCCCTCCAAAAATAGTTTCCTTATTTTAAGCTGTCCCCAATTACAAAAGAATGGCTGCAGGAGTGAGAGAGAGAGAGAGAAATGGTGGACTTGACTGTTCTTTCCTGGTCATCAACACAATACATCACACTAGAAACACTTTAAAATGCAACGCTGCCCCATATTAGTATAAAAGTATACAAAAATTTAGTTGCCACATTAGCACATTGCATCACGTTTAGAACTGTGTAAGATCTACGTATGATTAGTATAAAACTTTATTAACTTTCTTTACGTAATATAACGTGTGAAGACACGTGTGTGGGGTTGTGACCCCTGTGTTGCTTTTGGAAGAATTAACCTGTTTATCACAAATTTTTGGTGGACATCAGAATAATTGAAAATAAATGTAGCTTTTTGTGTTTGTCATCTCACAGAGAAGAAAGTTAAATCCCTAAAACATCCATTTTCTCACATCCTGGTCAGATGCACTTAAATGACCCGAGTGACTGTGCTGTCAGTCCAAAGCCTCAGCCTGCTGAGTCATAAGGCTGATGTGCTTTTATGTCTGGCCTTAAATGTATGGTTGGATGTGTGCTGACCAGCTGCAGGTCTTGGCAGCTCTTCTCCAAGGAACAGGAAGAAGGATGAGTGTACATCGCATGCATACTTGTGTGTGTGTGTGTGCATGTGCATTTACGTGTGTGGTCTCTGTCTGTATTTAAGGACACAGCCGACAGCAGGCTGGTTGCTCCTCACAGCTGATGTCTGATACTCTCCGCTCTTTTATTTCACCTCTGTTACAGTTTTCCCCCTTCTGACATTTCAGACTAATCTAGTTCGTCAGCCTGATCATCGCTGCCCTGCAGAAACCTTTTCAGCTCTACAAGGACAACCTTTCAATAAGCCTACTGATTTTGCTCATGGCTTCCTCTTTGCTCAGTTGGACTTTAGTGTTTCCTGTGTTTTGCATTATGGACTTGTCACATATTTCATTCTTTTTAATTGATAAACCTGTCATGAGTCATGTTATTTAGATGGTAAATTATTCTTTATTAATTTGAAATGGTTGAAAATGCTGGTTGAACACACAAATATGTGCATTTAGGCAGCTTTATTTACTAATGGATTTAGGAGGTAAGTTTGATTTTGGCATCAGTAGGGACAGTAAAGTGGCCCACAGAGGCCTTGGAGTATTCGTGGCATTAGTTGAGTGTGTGTGTGTGTGTGTGTGTGTGTGTGTGTGTGTGTGTGTGTGTGTGTGTGTGTGTGTGTGTGTGTGTGCGTGCGTGCGTGTGTGTGTGTGTGTTTTGTGCACTTATGAACGAAAGTCATCTAGCACATTCTCATCCTTATTTTTGCAGTCATGCAATCATTTACAGTTATGCAATTACTTTGACTGAATGCAATTGCATATAATGTATGATGTTAGATAAATGTTCATTTTCACATCATTATTTTAGTCAAATTGAATTTAAAACATGTCAGAATGACTGTGGTCCATTTTTGCAGGAATCTGTACAAGGCCAGGTAAATATTTCACTATGCCACACAATGACTTCAATTAAGTCTTAATTATTCATGTGGACCAAATCAAAACTCTAAGCAGTCAAGTTCACCTGCTTCAGCACCTCCTCCTTTCACTAATAATTCTGTAAATTATAACTGATAATTACAGTTTAATCAATAGGTTATAAGAGGGTATAGAGCTGGTCCACTGTTCCGCGACCAGGACAAAAACCACACCGCTCCTCCTCAATCCAAAATTCGACTATCTAATGGACCCTCCTCTCAGGGGCACCTGAATAGACCTTTTAACTACCTCAGTGACTTTAGCCCCAGAAATAGGAGAGGCCACCCCTGAGTCCCCCAGCTCTGCTTCCTCATCAGAAGACGTGTTGGTAGGATTGAGGAGGTCTTCAAAGTAGTCCCTCCACCAACCTACAACATCCTGAGTTGAGGTCAACAGCTCCCTATCTCCACTGTACACAGTATTGACAGACTGCTTCCCCCTCCTGAGTTGCCGGATGTTGGACCAGAATCACCTCGAAACCATCCGGAAGTCGTTTCCCATTGCCTCGCCAAACTCTTCCCATGCCTGAGTTTTTGCCTTGGCGACAGCTGAAGGTGCATTCTGCTTAGCCCACTGGTACCTATCAGCTGCCTATAGAGTCCCACACTGTTGGTGTCCACCAACGAGTTTTGGAATTACCGCCACAACAGGCACCAACGACCTTACGGCCTCAACAATAGTGGCACGGAACACAGCCCACTAGAACTCAATGCCCCCACCCCTCCCCCCCTCACTTGGAACATGGCGAAAGGTGAAAGTTGAAGCTCGCTCTGATGGGGCACTCAGCCAGACGTTCCCAGCAGACCCTCATAACACTTTTAGACCTGCCAGATCTGACCGGCTTCCTCCCTCACACCCTGAGCCAACTCACCACCAGATGGTGATCAGTTGACAGTGGCGACCCCCTATTTACTCGAATGTCCAAGGCATGTGGCCACAGGTCCGACGATACGACTACAAAATCGATCATCAAACTGCGGCCCAGGAAATCCTGATCCCAGGTGTTCATATGGACACTCTTATGTTGGAACATGGTGTTCGTTATTGACAATCCATGAAGAGCACAGAAGTCCAATAACAAAACACCATTTGAGTTCAGAGGGGGAGCATGCCTCCCATTCACTCCCCTCAAGGTCTCACTGTCATTGCCCACGTGAGCATTGAAGTCCCCCAGCAAAACAATAGAGTCCCCAGAAAGAGCACCCCTCCAACACTCCCTACAAGGACTCCAGAAAGGGTGGGTACTCTGAACTGTTGTTCTGTCCATAAGCACAGACAATAGTCCCGACCTATCCCCCCCCACCTGAAGGTGGACGAAAGCTACCCTTTGGTCCACCGGGGTAAACCCCAACATACAGGCAACAAGTCGGGGGTTGATGAGAATGCCCACACCTGCTCAGCGCCTCTCACCATGAGCAACTCCCGAGTGAAAGAAGGTTCAATCCCTCTCAAGGGTACAGGTTTTAAAGCCAAAGCCATGCGTCGAGGTGATTTCAGCTATATCTAGCCAATTTCGCTCAATTTTGCGCACAAGCCCAGGCTCCTTCCGCACCAGAGAGGTGACATTCCACGTCCCTAGAGCCACTTTCTGCAGCTGAGAAATGGACCGCCAGGGTCCCCGCCTCTTAATGCCGCTCAGCTCTCATTGCACCCGACCCCACGGCTCCTCCCGCAGATGGTGAGCCCACAGGAGGGCAGGAGGGGGCGCCCCTGTAACCCTTTCAGGCTGACCCCGACCGGACAATACAGGTGAGGGCCCGGCCACCAGACACTCCAAGGCCTGGCTACAATGGGGGCCATGGTGACCAACGTCTGGGCAAGGGAACATTTCCACCCATGGTCATCGTCATCATCGCTGTCTTTGAGCCGCACTTGGTCTGGTCCCTCCCCTAGACACCTGTTTGCCATGGGTGACCCTACCAGGGGCATAAAGCCCCCAACAACATAGCTGCTAGGATCTTCAGGACACAAAAACCCATACAGAAATTATGACGTTTATGATATTTGGTAACAGCAGAGACGTCCAGAAGAAACCAGGCTTCAGCAGAAAAATCACATATCTGAGCATATTTTTGGCAGTGATTGTCTCTTTTATCAGTAATCTGCAGAGCAGTCAAACATATAAAAGTTAGGAAATAATAATAAATAAAAATATTTCCACCTTTGTGTGTTATTTCCAAGAGCATGGGCAGTGTAGCGGTTTGCATTGTTGCATCTGACCGAGAACGTCAGCTGTCAGCTGTGCCTTTCTGTGTGGGGCTTCCATGGCCTCCATGTGCATGCACAGGTTTTCCTCTGCTTTGCGTGCTTCCATTTCACAGTGAAAAAAAATTCATGTTAGGTCAAGTGGAGCATGGCTATCTGCCTCTCTGTGAGCCCCTGTGATGGATGGCAGCATGATCAGGGTATACCCTGCCTTTTGTCTGATGCCTCATGTCAGTTTGGACAGCCTCCAGCACTTTGTGACCCTGAACACAACAATGTGGGTGTACAGAATAGATTGGATGTCACGGTCATTATTTACATTACATTTACTAATTTAACAGATGCCTTTATCCAAAGTGACTTGCAAGTGACTCTTACACCAGTGAGCACTTCAGAGGTGACGCAGGGTTAAGTAGACATCTTGCCCTTAAGCATATTGACCACATGTTGCAGGACAACTCATAGCAAACTAAAGCGAAATGCATAAAACAAAGAAAAGCTGGGGTCTGAGTAGATAAATATAACTAGAAATTGTGTAGGTCGATGATGGAGCTCCAGTGTGGAGAGAAACTCGACAGGTTTAATCTGTGGATGTGTAATAGATGATTTGCAGACTGCATAAACTAATTTGTGTGTAACTTTGGGTAGCTCAAATATGCAATGCATGGCTGGTAAACCATATAATCATTTTGTGCGTTCAAACGCACACACAAATATCAACAAATTAAATGTTTAAACATTAGTGTATCCCCAAATTATCAAAATTTAAAAATGTGTGCATACATTGTCTGCTACATATCCACCAGACCCTTTAAATCCCTCAAATTATCAATCGATCGTCCGTCAAGGAGTGCAAATTTTAAAAGCTCAGATGACCAGGCTTTTCATCTGCACCTAAACGTACCATTTACACACATAACTGTGAGGATTTCGGAAGTGTAAAAAGAGTCCTAAAACCCCTCAATCACGTGCAAACTGAGTTGTGCGTAAATTCAGTTTTTGTCTGTGCCTATCAACAAATTTGTGCACATTTACTATTGATTTGCCTGCATAATGACTTTTTTTTTTTAACACAAAATGGTTTAATTTATGAGATTAAAGGTAAAAATATGTGTGTAAATAATTCATTTGTGCATATGTACTTTTTGTGCGTGTGCATTTAAACACACACTTGTGAGTATCATTGCAATTATCATCATTGAAGTTTGTGTTGTCATTTGTCATTTGACTCCATTTTCACCTGCTTACAGTTTAGCTTTAGTATCAGTTTCATCACTTTGGCCCGACACATACTGTGGCTCATTTAAAAGCAGTGCATTGATGCTACATTTTAATATTAAATGTGCACTGATGCAGCAAACACACAACGGACAAGGGAAAAGAGGTGTTCAGGGTCAAAGTTGGGTGAACATGTCAAGCATGTTATGGACTTTGTCTTAGACAACCGACTTACATGACATTGTCAGAACTGTGAGACAGGAATAGGGAGGTGTGTGTATGTGTGTGTAACTGTGTGTTTGTGATATGGTGAGTGACTCAGCGTTGTTTTGCAGATATTCCCTTTGGCAAGATTACTCACCTCCATCCTATACTCCAGTTAACTTATGTATGTTGGTCTTGTGTGCATGTGTGCAAATATGTGATATCCTCCATGCTCAAATGATATAAATAACAGTTATGAAAGATTTATTGATATCTTGAGTTGAAAATAAATATGTATATCCTGTCATCAATCTCACTTTTTCCTTCCAGCTGGTACATGACAAACATGTTGACTTTCAACTCAAAACAGTCAGTTAGAAAATACTTCTTTATTTATTTATTCATTTTACTAAATAAATTGCCTGGAAATTGTAGGAAAAAAAGTTGTTTCTTGCACAGAAACTGGTGATACTGATAGCAAATGTGTTGTGAAACTTTGCATATTTCAATTTTAAAAATTAGACAAAACTCTGAATACAGTCAGTTGACAAGATTAAAAAAAAAACCTTTTACTGAATACATTTTTTTTCACATGTTCTCAAAAGAGCAGCTACACATATAATGTTAGTTTGTGAAATATATTGATGTTGTTTTACTGTTGAAACAAAAAATGTTGAAACTATTTTTCTCAGTTTTCTTACATGCTACCGATGATTGTCTGCTTTGTTTTCTTACAGAGGACTTTACGTTTGTCTGTAGGTGGAGCAGCTTTTTATTCTCTTTTCATTGTGGAGTTATTGCAAATGCTAATAGTATCTCTTTATCCTTTTTCCTCTTCGGATTTTCCCTCTAATTGTTTCCTTGAGTCATCTTCTCAGGTCCGGCATTAAAATGTGACTTTGCAAGATCCAAACTAAAGAACAATTATCAAATTTCAACAGGAAGCCTCATATCTTTTATGAAGTTTCCCTTCACGAGGCTAATTTGTTCAGCACAACAAGGCAGCCAGATCGTCTTTTCATTGTCATACTGGGTATGGTTACCTGATATTTTTTTAATCGAAATTGATAATTCAGAAGTAAATCATTCGGAATTAACATATTCCTCTAGGAGTTTACATGAAAATAATAATTCTGAGCAGAGGTTTACATGAAACACGTTCTTGTTAATTCCTCTTTAGATCGGCAGGATGGGAAGGGTTCTGATTGGACAGAGGGTGCACGTGACGTGTGACATATACCCGACATAAACATAGTTCGCTACCTGCTTCTCATTTTTTCAGTCATAACTTGTAAAAACTACATAATAAGTACCAGTTTCGCCCCTATTTTTATTATAATGTTGAAGTAGCAGCTCAACACGAGCATACTACTTCACTTTTTGCAGCAACTGAGAAGGAGAAGAAAGATAGACCACCGAAAACGGGAGGCAAAACACAAAATTCACTTAGAGCGCAAGGTTTACATGACAGAGGAATTAAATAGTTTGGAATTAAAATGCGAATAAACCAGCCATTTACATCGGAATTAAGTTTAATTCCAAACAGAAACTTGCATTAGGAATTAAGTGTTTACGTGGTCATTTTTCATCAGTTTAAAGCGGAATTACCTTTTATTTGCCAGCTAGTTGCTGGGAAAATTCCAGTTTCCCCACCAGCCTGAATTGGACAAAGCTGCGTGGAAAATGAATGAATGAATGAATAAAGAAATTCTCCTTTTTTCTCCTCACATCTAACGTTTGGAAAGGCCACTGGTGGCCCAAAACGCTTTGAAAAGTAGCAAAAAGGGGCTAAAAATAAAATAAATGTAACAGTTGACTCATAGGCTGCTTTAGGCTTCTGCAGGAACTCTGTTGTAGCTCTTTGTGTGAGCTGATGCATCTTTCATGTGTAATCTGACTTTTCTGTTTTCCTTCTGCTGCATCCGTCCATCTGTACTTCCAGTTCATCACTTGTTGTTTTGTTTGTTTGTTTTTTCCATTCAGTTTGTTATGTGAAGTTTGATGTGGTGGACATGTTTGTAACCATTCATGGAAGTGTAAAACAGTGTTCATATGCAGAAGAACCACAGCTATGCACACATTTATGAAGAAACAAATGCATAAAGACTGCAAAAGCACTTATCTGTTGTAGCCATGAAACAACAGAATTTGATGCATCTCTTGCTCTCGTTGTCTTCATAAGATCACAAGGTTTTGACCTTAAAAGCAACTGGACTAAACAGAATTTACAGAGAACAACAATGATGCTATCCGTTGGGGTCATTGTCTCCCTTTACCCATAATTAAATAAGGCACTGTGCATTTGCTTTGACGGTAATTTGGCTTTAACTCTGCTTTACCAAACACTAAGATGGTTTGTAGCAGTTTGACAAATAAGCCATTAGTGGCTTTTTATCTAAACTGTGGGTGTCAAGAAGAATTAAGGTTTAATTTGAGCTGTACGCTGGGGAGCACTGCATCCTAACAGGGCAGAATATCTCCCCTTCAGGGTTTTTGTGTGTCATTGTTCATCACAGTGCACTGAAAAATGCACACAGGTGTGAGTGCTTGTTAGTCAGTGACATGCATAAGTTTGGGCACAAATCCAAACCTCTCACAGCAGACAGCTAAGTGAATAAACAATGATCTGATTTCCATCTCCTTCACCTTGACAACCAACCGAGGGAAGACCCTCTGACTTTACAATCCCATCAGAAATCACCTAAATCTAGGATTTAAGACAAAACTTTAGCTCTTGCTAATTATTTAGTTGTCAAAACTAAAAACACTTGGAGCCATAAGCCCGCAGATTTAAAAGACAGTTGGTGCACACTTTAACGCTCATCTTCTCCTTCTGCCAGACTACAACTTCCACAGTTTGTTGTGCTGCACAAGCCTCACTACAGCAAATCCAAACTGTCTGAAATAGTGACAGGCGGCATGCCTTCTCTTGTAGTTTAAGCCTCGTAATTTTCTTTTGTCCCAGGTTACTTTACAACACAATTGTTCTAGGAACCCACTAAAAGTTTGACGTTTTCATTAATATGTTTTGAATCTCCCCTGGAATACCTGAATTTATTCCTTACAGACAGAAGTAGCATTTGCGTCATTTTCTACTCTGGAAGTCGTCTAACTCACTGTTGTGCGTGCCATGGTCAGCTGTTTTAATTTGCGTGTCCAGCTGTGTGTCATTATCTGTTTCCTCTGCAGTGATTGGCTGGAGTGGCCTGCTGGAGTGAACATAAGGCGGGCGGTGCGCAGTGCTCGTGGGAGGTCACTGCCAACCTCTCCATCGTTCTGCTTGGGTTGTTTTTGAGTTGGGAGTCTCCGGTAGTTCAGTTTTCGGTTTTGGTTCTTTGGTTTGATCCTCTTTTGTTTGGGGAGCGGCCCAGATCCTACGGTCCATTGCATGGCTGGTTTGTGGCGGCTCCCTTTTTGTTTATTTTGGCTGGGGCTCCCTCCTCTTTCGGTTGCTGTCGGTTTCTTTAATGAACTTTGTTTACATGTTGATTGTTGGCTGTGGTTCCTCTCATATGTTGTGGTCCCTACTTTCGAGCCGTACTATTGTTTTGTTTAAGGGCCGTAACACTCACCATAAAAAAGGAAGGTTTTTTTGTTTAGTTTTTTTTGTATTGTTAGTTTTCACACTGAATAAAAAGGATTTAAACAACGATTAAAAAAAAAAAAAAAAAAACTAATTTCAAATAAGGTTCAAGATTATGCTTTTAATTAATACTTAATGCAAGATTACATTAATCTATTTCATTAAAGTGGAACTAATATGTGCATTTCAGGCTAATTTATTTTTATTTCTGAGCCCAAAAGCGCTAGGATTGATCGAGTTATTGTCACAAATGACTTTATTTACTTCAGACCGACCGTAGGCTGTCAGATCAGCCTGTGGGCAAAACGAGTGGATTGAGACTCCCGATTAAGCCCCGCCTCCCGCCACTGCACTACATCAGGAGCGTGCACCACACCTGCCTTCGCCGTCATTGTAACATCTCATAAACAGAAGGATTAGGCTAATATGAACTCAATAAAAAAGCAAAATATAATGTCAACACATAGCATACAGCCCTACATGTTGGAACCTGAATCAGAGCCTGAAAACGAAGCGGAAAACAGCAACCCACAGCAACGAATGCAGCAGGATGTCTCTCTTTGGTAAACTCACCAGCCATCATTGGAAATAACTTTATCCCACGTTTTCCACCCGCCTGATGTATTTGTACATGCCCTTGTTAACCAGTAGAAGGTAACCAATCACCGAACCTTATTCCCGAGAGTCCTGGAACTCAAACTCAAACTCAAACATGCGTTTAGGTGATAAAAAAAAGTATCGTTCACATGTCTGATGTGGATTCAACACTGTAGAAAGCTCAGAAAACTCCAAATACCATAATAGCACCCCATTAAACAAAGGGAATGTGCCACAAACCAAAAGTTTTGGTTGACAGAAAACTTCTAAACACTGTTTGTCTATCTGAAGGTCTCTGATGTGTGAGTTTCATTGGTCATCTTCTATGACCAATAAAAGTAGCACTATGAAACCTTATAAAACACAAATTTAATCCATTTCTTAGCCTGCTGTCTCTCTACTGACAGCTGTTAAATCAGCTGAAAGTGTAATTAGATGAAGTATGCTCTGCATGAAGGCTCATTTTGTCAGTAGTAGCTGAAAATTTCTTAAAAGCTTAACAGAAACTGGTTTTCAGAATGCACCAGGCTTGTTAAGCGATTGATGTGGGTGAGGTATTTTATCGGCCTACTTGTACGTGCAGGTGTGGTGGTGCAGCAGAACAGAGCAGATGAGGATGTCAGCTGAAATATTCACATGATGGAGTCAGAATTTGGCATAAACAGCATAAAAGCATGGCTCAATGGATACAATGGATACTAGGCAGGATATTTTCTTGGCACACTTTGGGTCCCTTTGTACCAGCTGAATGTGGTCTAAATGTTACAACCCGACTGTGGTTGCTAGCTATGTCTATCCCTTTACGATCACAGCGTGCCATCGTTCGATGGCTACTTGCAACGCATCTTGTAACAAACCTCAAATCATCCCCAGATCTTAATCCTCAGAGCCCTTTTGGGATGTGGTGGCCAAATCTGCAGCAACAGTGTGAGGCTATCATGTCAATATGAACCAAAGTCTCCTTGGTATGTTTCCAACACCTTGTTCAATATACACCATCAAGAATTAAGGCAGTTCTGAAGACATAAAAGGTCCAGCCTGACACTTGCTGATGCAACCTTGCAAAATGGCAGGTAAGAGTGGCGTTGCCAGACTGACTTTACCAAAGACTTTTACCTTCATGCTGCTATAAACTACTCTGCATCTACTCAATGTTTTGTCATCTTTCCACACATTCCGGCATGAACATCTGAGATGTGTCTCCACACACAAGACACATGCTTTCTGGAAGCCAAATGGAGCTGCAGATGAGTTTACTATCACTCCAAATAAAAAGCTTCATCCTTGAAGGTCAACAAATGATCTACGAGAAGGTTGCGACACACACACACTTACTCCATCCCCAAAGCATCAGGCATAAATTAGGATAATAAATCTGGTGCACCACCACTGCAAACCCAGTTGTGATGCAGATGATTCAAATATTCCAATTGTTGCGCAATAACTTTTGCATACTGCTATGACTGTAAGTTTCCTCTATGCAGTGCAAGCAGCTTTCTTTGTGTGCTTTGTGTGTGTGTGTGAGTGTGTGTGTGTGTGTGTGTGTGTGTGTGTGTGCGTGCACAAGCGTATACTCTCTTTGTAACTGCATGATAGATTGCCATCTTTAGCAGAAGGCCTTTCCCATATTTTACACTGCCACAGCCAAATTATACTAAAATGTAAATGATCCGTTTTCCAAACAGCAGCATTATCATAATCACAGTGACAGTCTAATAAAATGAATCCCTGCAGAGAAGCTGCACGCCTCTCAGTCTGGTCTCTCAGGACTATACGGCAATATTACCCCAGTCTGAAAATTCCTCCTGAAACACAAGAGCAAAACGTTTGATTACTCGCTTCACTCCAACCCATTGACTAGTGAAACGCTGCTGTCTTCACTGCTTAACCTGAACATGTTTCTGTTTCAGAATGGCTCCATAAACTTTCCACAATTTGAATATGAGAAAGTTTTTTCTGGGAAAAACATGGCACAAGAGGATTTATAAGCAGTTTTCCTGTCATGTGTCCTCATACAGCCGCTGCGTCAGCGCTAAATGGCCGCCATATGTTTTTTTCTTCATGTCACATCTTTATGTTGCGCCAGCTTTCTGCTGAGTCAGCAGCATTGCTTGATTGGCCGGTGAGAAGACGGTGATGCTCTGAGGAGGCATCCTGTGCTGTAGATTTGGTCAATTATTAATTAAGAGGATAAAGCTTTAACCTTCCTGTGTGAATCATGGAGCCTACATTCTATCAGTCGCTGTATCCTGTTTTCTGTTCCTTAAAAAAGCCCCTCATGTGTCAGATTCACGGAGCTTTTCACCGCACTGTGCCATCACCCTGCTGAGCCTTTAGCAAATCAGCTGGTGAGCAGTCTGTACGACAGGCAGGATCAGTGGGATCTTGGCTCGTCATCTTTCAGGGAATCAACTAATGGTTCCCTCAAGCCCGTGAGGGTTCCATGAGACTTTTTGGACGCTTATCAGCCACCCTGACTGTCAATCACTCTGACAATCCTGTGTTTGGTGAATGAGGCTCTCAGCACATTAGCAACCAGTCATTCGCTGCAACCCATCTCCAGCTACTCTCTTCTTCTGCTCTTCCTGTTTTAATGCTTCTGACAGGTTTGTCCCAACCAGGCAGCTTCACTCTGCTATTAAATTGTTTACAGCTTCCAGTTGTTTTTCTTCCATTGTTTCCCAAACATGCCAGGTTTTGAGTCTCAAGCTGGCCGTCCTTTGTAACACGAGCTTTTCAGTTGTGCTTTTGTTTCATAACCTTACATATTGTTTACATTATTTTCCTTAAAAAAAAAACAAACACATAAAAAATAAACAGGCAAAATCAAGTCTTTATAAGGTGAATGGAGGTAAAATGGATGTAAGTAACATAACTTGCAAATCTAAACTGTGATTTCAGGCCCATATTGTGATTTATCCACTTCAAGTTTTTCAAATTTTTTTGCATATTTTTAGAAATAATAGCCACTGGAAAAGATGATATCTGAGCTTCAGTACATGGTCTAATATCAACATTAATGCAGCACAGTAGATAATGGATCTGTACGGCGTCTGCAGTGGTGAAGAAGGAGCTGAGCCAGAAGGCAAAGCTCTTGATCCAGTCAATCTACGTTCCTACCCTCACCTATGGTCATGAGCTGTGGGTGGTAACTGAAAGAATGAGATCTCATATCCAGGCGGCTGAAATGAGTTTTCTTTGTAGGGTGGCCGGGCTCACCCTTAGAGATAGGGTGAGGAGCTCGGTCATCTGGGAGGAGATCAGAGTAGAGCCACTGCTCCTCCGCATCGAGAGGAAGCAGTTGAGGTGGCTCGGGCATCTGGTCAGGATGCCTCCTGGACCTCCCTGGTGAGGTGTTTCAGGCACGTCCCTCTGGGAGGAGACCCCGGGGAAGACCCAGGACACCCTGGAGGAATTACATCTCTTGGCTGGCCTGGGAACACCTTGAGATCCCCTCCACAGAGTTGGCAAATGTGGCTGGGGGGAGGGAAGTCTGGGCTTCCCTGCTTAGGCTGCTGCCCCCGTGACCCGACCCCGGATAAGCGGCAGAAAATGGATGGATAGGTTTGAATACAAAAATTTAACACAAAGAGGAGGAAGCATTAAAAAGCTCATTTCACAGGAAAACAGAGCCATTTAGATCTTCAAATGAAAATATAATATTAAAATTTTTAGAACACACTTCTACAACGCCATTACTAATTTTCTCAGCTAGTCCGTTCAGGTCTAAAACCCTCCAGGATCAAACCAGTCGGTTAAAGCTCCTTTTGTTTCACTGATTGATGCTTCTTTTCCAGTAATAACCCTAACCGATTCCAGCTGGGTTGCTAAAATATCTGCTCTTCACACTTTCGTTTTCAGGGCTCTTCTCCAGCTTGGGAATGTCACCCTTCCCAAATGACAATGGTGTTAGCTTCCTGAGCTTCTCTCTGCACGAGCTTATCTCTCATCTTCCCTCACTCTTCTCTCCTCTTCAGGTATTACCACTCCCCTTCATTCTGAGTGTATGTCTTCCAGGAACTTCCCACTGTCATGTTGCGCTTTATAATGCAAATATATGCTTGCTCACGTTCTCTCTCCTGCCACAACCTGGAAATCCTCCCTTCATCTTGCAGTGTGAAGAGGTGGAACCACTGGAGGAGCTTAGAGCGAGTCAATGAAGGCGCATCCTTCCTTTCGTAGCTACCACATCCTTCCCAGGAGGAGCGAAGATGGCAGTGTGGGAAGCACGCAGACACCGAACAGCAGTACAATCAGACATTTTGTACTGTTTAAATTTTTAACTTTCATCCGAGTTAGAGGGAACACTGTTTATTTGCTGATATATATTATATATGTATAGATTGTGACCCACCCTTTTGGTGCTAACATTAGCTAATGAAGGTGATTTTCTTACCCACTGAAAAGCCTGGGGTTAGTAGTATAATGTGCCCAGTGAGCTATATTTTCCAAATCAGAGTTTCTCAAATGGGGGAACGTGTACCCCTGGGGGTACTTAAAGGCATTCCAGGAGATGTTTTCTTTAAAACATCCTTAAATAAAATCATATAAATCTAATATTATATAAATATTTAGTATATTTCAATAAATTTGAGTTTACATTTATAAACAAAATTTATAATTAGATTTACACCATTTCTTTCCTCCTAAAATCCCACATTCGACTTGAATTGAAACCCACCTGTTACAAGCCAAATCATATCCATCAGTCACTGTTGCCTTGACAACGGAAACAAAAGTTTAATAAACCAAACACAAAAGTGCTGTATTTCATGGGTTTTCTGAACTAAAAATATCTTGCAGTGGTACTTGGCTGAAAAAATATTTTACATGGGGCACTGTGTTGCAAGAAGGTTCAGAACTGCTGTTCTAAATAAACTATACTTCAGACTTTCCTTCCTCTGTTTAAACTGTCTCTTATCCAGCTTATGTGGGTGTTAAAGATAAAAGTTGCATGCACACATTTTTGTATTTGCACAATAATTTCAGTGTTGCAGACTCTGTCTTTTGCAACTTCAATAAAAATGGCAACGCTGGTGTAAGAGGGATTATATGTGGTGCAGATGTTCTGCAGTTTGTTTAGGAGACAAAAGTAATTAGGAATATCTGGTGCGTTATTCTGTAGCGATGCAACATCCAAGTGGAGTCCAAAATGTGTGGACAGCTGCTTCCATTCCTCCTCTCATGTCACCGCTGTGCAGCAAACACCTTGTAGTGAATGAGGGAGTGACCAAGTAGACATGAACACAGCCAGAGTTAGCCCACTTCCTTCCCAGGTCACATGACTCAAACACCTGCCAACCCAGCTGTTCCTCATTCTCAATTAACTCCAGAGACCGAGGCCAGTTTTCAGACGGGTTTGACCAGACTGTGTGAACCACTTGACTGTGGCCAAACCAGTTCTGCTTGGATGTTTTTGGACTTTTGTTGTTTATTGCAAAGCCTGGCTTTTTTTTTTCCCCCCCACTGTCCTTAATCTGTTCCATCATCAGCATTCAGGAAGTGGATCTTCCTGAGGTAAGAGTTGATGTCTGTATTTCAGTAAATATTTCAGGTTTATAAATTATGTGATGTCATGGAGAAGGGAAACCACAAGTGACTGATTTAGGTAAGTAGAACCAACCTGCTTTGTGAAAGTTGGTCCGGTGCTTTTTAATCCACATGGGAAACCAAGGCAGCGCCCAAATAGCTGTTCTTTAACCAGATCCACCAGATCTTTTTGCAGAGTCTAAGCTTTCTGTGGAGACTTTTTGGGAAACTTTGGGTTTTCTCCTGAAACGTTTGGCAGGTTATCTAATTAAACATCTATCTTGGACAAATGAGTCGGATTACTGGTTTAAAATCTGATAAAAACCTAATCTTGCAGCAGTCAGTCAGGAAACTATGACATTGTTTAAACAAAGAAAATATTTGAATGTCACCTTTGCTATTTTTTATTAAGTTAGACTTCAGTTCACAATTTTCTAAAAACTACTTATTGTACAGTTTTACAAAGTGGGATTCATGTGTTTTTGTCTCTAAATGCTGTTTTTTATTTTAAGCAACATGCCAGAACTTTTATATTTTTATTTTGCTTGGGTGTCCTGTGATGGAAGACTCAGTTCAGTGTTGGCTTCTACTGTCTTTCTGTCACTTTCTCTTTCTTATCCTCACGTCTTCTTGTAATTTCCTTTTTTATTTATGAATAAGCCATGGTGTGTGTGTTCAGACTGGCCATTGTTGGCCTGACACAAGGTGTTGTGAAGCAAAACCCAGTTTCACATGATGCCCTGGGATGGAAAAAAAAAAAGAAAGTTGTGAAGTCTGGTTTGTCAGCCTTGGAACCCTGCAGGGCAACAATGGCTTCAGGAATGCACAGAATGACTGTCAGCTTACCTCCAAAATAAGTGAGAAGCAGAGTTTAAAGTTTGGAAAGTTTTGTAGCCTTGCTTTGAAGCTTCATGTGGGAATCTTCTTCCAGCTTGTTTAATCGAGTCTCATGCTGTTTTGCAAAGTGTGAAAAACATATTAATCTGATAAACATCTGTAATCTCAAATCAGTTTAGTAAAGGCTTCTCATTGCAGCATTGTTTAGGAATTCCTCTTGCTCTTTCCTTTAAAAAAAAAAAAAAAAAAGTTTTCTGAATAAGGCCAACCATTTCCCTAAACTAAATGATTAGTTTGGATTCAACCTGCTTGGAATAAGATTGAACTTTTATTTATTTTTTTAAATAAATGGAATAAAAACTTCTGGTTGTTTGGATTGAACTTAAAACTTGTTTTTTGTTTTATTTTTTACTTTTCAGTGTTAAATCAGTCACGCCTTTTTCATTTTTTTTTTCTCCTTTAGCTGTGTGTTTCTTTGACTCCAGCTTGACCAGACCTCCTTCAGGACTGGTTTGGGAATCTCATATTAATGTTTAGGATGACCACCTTCTAAAGAATCACGGGGATAACAGAATCAGACAACACACTGGCTGCATGGTGGCTGTTCAAGCCGGTGGGGAGAAAACGTGCAGTCAGATAAGTGTGACGGGACGCGTCTGGGTGGGGGGGACAACGGCCCGAGGAGCGAGGGACACGCGCGCTCACAGCGGAGGGGGAGCTGATCCTCAGTCGGTGTGTATGAGGCAACAGAGGAAGGAGCGACCTGCTCACGCGCGGACACTCCGGGCTCTCACACACTCTCACTCGCGCACACTCTCGCTCGCTTTCTCTTTTGCGCTTGCACGGAGCGAGGAGGAGGAGGAGGAGGTAGGGGGGGTGGGAGACAGAAACCAGGGAAGGGAAGAATGAGGAAGAGGTCCGCTTTGCTGCGCGCCTCCTCTCAGCAAATGCGGGTTTGCTGATGAAGCTCCGCTCCGGTCATCCGATCATACGGGTCAGCCAGGTCGCGCTGCGTGGAAACCAGGACTAGGCGACAACAAGACAACAGCAATAAATTACAAAAAAAAAAAAAAAAAAAAAAACCAACCCAGTGTGCGCATGGGAATCCGGACTACTCTACCCTCCTCTTGCGCGTCTCGGTCGCTGGGTACGCCGTCTTGGCTGGCGTATAAGAGCTCCCTGCGTCTCCATTACCATTCCCCACTACTGGCTTACCTCCACTACCACTCCTGCTCCTCCTCTTACTACTCCTTCTACTTGCCTGCATTACAAGAAGAGTCGTAGTGTTGCTTTTTACTACTGTCACCTCTGGATTGAGGATAGTCGCGCGGCTTTGTGAAGGTAGGACATTTTCCACTTTCCTTTGCTTTTTACGGTGTTAATGGTGATTACTGCGGGGGTCCTTGTCTCTGCTCGCTGCATTGTCTGCTGCAAGCAAGTTTCCCCCCCTTTTTCTGTGGTGAGGGGGGTAGGTGTGAATGGGATGCAGGAGGGGAAGTCTCTTCCCTCGGAACCCAGATAGGAGACTTGGCACCATGCGTCGGATGGGTCTGGATGCGACGTGGAGACGTTTCCTCATCCCATCTTTGTCCCTTAGGGCTTTCCACACGGCGCTTTTCATCTGCTGTCACTTGGAGACGGGGTGGACCACTGCTTTTAGAAATCAATGAGCACCCTCCAGGAGGAAATGTTTTTTTGTTTGGTTTTCTTTTTCTATTTTAAAACGTGCAACTGGAAAAGACCCCCAGAGGCTGCTTCATTTAGCATTTTAATTCCCGCCCTTCATCTCCATCCTCCTCCTCAGCTTAATTCTTTATTCCTTCCATGTTGAAGTGAAGGCGCCTGCCTCTCCTGTTTTATGGAGGGGTGATGGTTAGAGATTCAGAGCACGTCCAGACACCCAACTCTCACCTTTTTATAGGCGTTCAGTGTGGAAGTTAAGGCCAAACATGCACTGCACCGGGCACATTTCCGTTTTTAAGCATTCTTTGTAAGGGATGAATACGCGAAGAAAGGCACATTTGCGCAATCCTGCAGGCCTCCCACCCTTTGCGCCAAACTGTGCAGCACGGTGGGGCTGCTGAGTGCCTTTGCGCTTCAGTGCAGAACAGGTCTGGGTGACTCTGGAGCCTATTTTGGAGTTTGAATAGATTTGTTTTGCACATTAGCTCTAAAAAAAAAAAAACCCTCACTTATCTGAATGGAGTTTAAAACGCGTAAATGACAGTAGCAGAGCTGTGCACATCAGTTCCTGCAAATCTGGCACGCACAATGTGAGAGCAGGCAGACAGCAGCTTTTCATTTCCCTGATGTGAGGCTGTGTCTTGTGAGAGAAGCTTGGCACATCAGGCAGGTACCATCAAGGCTTTCCAGACACTTCCTTTCCAGCTGACTTCATTTGGAGCTTCATGGGCATGACACAGGGACTGTAGCACGTCCACTGTGCAGGATGAAATATGGATGACAATAAAAAGAGAGGGAGAAATGTTTCCAGGGGTCTTTAAAGTGGGCTTTAGATTGAGGAGCCTTCGATGCTTCGTTTTTAGGATTTGCACAATGAGATGTTTTCAGATCAGCTGACTTGTGTGTTGTGAGATAGGATTCAGGTGGTCTGGGAGAGGATCTGCATCAGGCGGTGGTTAGGCTTTTTCTTAACCGAGTTGAGGATGTGCCACACACACACACACACACACACACACACACACACACACACACACAAGGCACACAACTTTGTCCATGCTTGCAGACACTGCAGTGTAACCGCTGCTGGGCCAGTCGTAAATAAGTCGCTGGCAAATGGCAGAGAAGAGGCTGAGCTGCGTCCTGGTTGGAAGGTGGAAAGCACCGTTTGCTGGTATGAATGCAGTCAGAATAGCACAAAATCTTTCCTACTTTCCATCAGAACTCATTTCCTGCCATTAGATTCAGGTTTAGATTTCCTCTGAGCTTCTGTCATTTGTGTTTTTAGGTCTTTCAACATTTAGCTGAAATTCTTTTCCTGGCATAATTGTAAAAAGATGTTCATCCAAACTGTTCTCAGGCCTCCCAGCTCTTCCTCTCCCTGCAGAATGGACCCTGCTCGGCTTGGTTGCAGTAAACTGAGCTGTTAACAAGGCTGATGTTCCTGATGGTGAAAATCAGGTTCATTCTGCTACGATTCAACAAGCTCAAGTGCAGTTGTGATCACAACATTCACCAACTTTACTGCATTTATGAAGACGTCCAAAAACAAACATGGGGCTTAGTTTTTATTAGTGTATGCTTTGCCATCAAACCTTTTTAAAATGCTACAACTGTGGTCCGTTCAGTGAGCTATGAGCGAAAAGGTCGATGCTCACACTGATTTTATGTGTTGAAAATTGATCTATATTCATTGTGATGAGAAATTCACCATCCTTCATAGTTTAGTAATAATTCTGTGTGTGTGTGTGTGTGTGTGTGTGTGTGTGTGTGTGTGTGTGTGTGTGTGTGTGTGTGTGTTTTAACTTTTAAGATTCATAAACCTCAAGCTGGATTGTT
Source organism: Telmatherina bonti (assembly GCF_933228915.1). Lineage (NCBI taxonomy): Eukaryota > Metazoa > Chordata > Actinopteri > Atheriniformes > Telmatherinidae > Telmatherina > Telmatherina bonti. The sequence continues at coordinate 34,687,019 of NC_136629.1, forward strand.
CATTTAAATTTTGTTCAGTACAAATTGTACGCTGTGAACCAGCATCTTTAGTGGCTTGTGAGGCTTGATGTGGGCAAGATGCTAATATGTCAGCCATTTTTAGCCAGTGTCATATGACAGGGGGCAGTTTTGGTTTCCAACCAAAGCAAAGTGGTCTGTGTCACCAAGCTAAACTGAGCAATATTTTATCAAAGAAAATCTCATGACCTAGCTTAACTGGGCGCTGGTGACATCACCCTCATGAAAGAGGGATGTGTTTATAGAAAACATGGGCTAATTTTGCCCAAAAGCATTTTTGAATGATGGAAACCAACTGAGAGATCCAGTTATTCTCACATGGAAAGTCTAATAAGGCTCATATGCAACCAACTCCAAGAAAGAGTTTGGTGTGTGTGATGTGTTAATTACACTGATTAACACACACACACACACACACACACACACACACACACACACACACACACACAGTGGTATCAAAATAAATCTCAAGCCTGGATTTCGCAGCGAGTTTAATTTCATTTGTCTAATGTGGAGCTCGTATCTGAGATTGCATTTTTTTTAATTGAACCCTTATCCAAAAATGAAAGCCATCGACTCCTCCTGTACACCCCCCCCCCCCCCCCCCCCCCCCTGGCAAACTTTGCCAGGTAATGTCAGCACATCCCAAGCCTGCCCGTCGTGTGAGAGTAGAACGCACACACTGACCATGTTTACATGAGTTTTAATCCCGATTTACACAGTCACATTTTTCACCAGTTTAAACACCTAATTCCAAATGGAAAAAGTCACTTTGGAATGAAGTTTAATTCATAATTAAATGGCTGATTTATTCGCACTTCAATTCCGAACTGATTAATTAATCTGTCGTGTCGTTAATTCCGTCCTAAGTTAATTCCAATCTTTCTGCACATGCTAGTAACCCTGTCCCGTCCCAATGACGCACATATTTCACACGTTGTTTCGCCTCCCATGTTCAGTGGTCTATCTTCCTTCCCAGCTGCTGAGAAGGAAAAATAAAAAGTGTATTAGTGCACTCGTGTTGAGGTGCTGCTTTTAAAATGACAGGAAAGACTAAAAGCAGGAAGCAAACTTTTGTTTCCGGTTGATGTAAGTACGTGACGCCCGCCCCTCCAGTCAGAACCCTTCCCAACCCGCCGATCTAAAGCAGAATTAAGTAACAACTTTTCCCATTTAAGCCTCAATTTTAATTTTTAATTTAAAAATTTTTTTTTAATTATTTCCATTATTTATAGGAAAATACTGTTTGGAATTAATTCTGAATTTTTAAAAAAAAAAAAAAAAAAAAATCATGTAACCGTACCCGCTGTTTTTACAGCTGATCGTTGTACTAACACATCTTTGACTCGCGACTTCATGCAGGATTTTTACGACAAGTTCGTGTTCCTATCTGGGAGCTCCAGCAGCAGCTTCAGAGGATTGAAGCTGCATGAACATATAATCACAGTTCTGCAATAATTGTTGCATCACTGCTCACGTGTCCTCTATACTGGTGGTTGGTTTCCAGTTCACTTTAAAGTGGTCAGTTTGGATCTCTATGGCAGCCTATACCAGTACTCCCATTTTCTATCTTGCTTGTCTGACATGTCAGTGATTTTTAATTGGAGATCCACACTCCTGGTCTAGCATTGCTTACATGTCATAACTTGGATCTGTTGAGTCTACCTCTGTTTCCAGTTTCTGGTTTCTTATTCAGTCATATTACTTCTGCTGCCTTTTACTTTTTTATGTATTTGGAGTATTTTGTTGGTAATTCATAGGTAGCAGCTCTGGAATATGAAGTTTGAGTTTGTTAACTTTTTTGCTACCAACAGCACAAATGTTGGAATCGAGCAGATAGGTCGCCTGTAAATTGTAAGGTTGTACAGTTTAGGAAAGTGAACAGAATTACTGTTGAAATGCTGATTTAATTTTAAAGCAATGTATCCTGCAGCTGAGAAAAACCTCTGGTTGCTTCTCTCCTGAATGACCAGGGAACTGTGGGTAAAGGAAGTTAATTTGACGTCTCTGCTCTTCCTGATTCTTGTTTTCTGTTGTTCGCTCATCCCACATTATCACGCAGCCTCCAAACACACGCATACTGATCATGTCAGTGGATAGACGGACACAGACATGCTGTAGGAAATCATTATTTGTATGAGCGTGCCGGTTTGATCGTTTCCTCTTCTCAAAGTGTAATAAGAGAAGACATGTTGGCTTGAGGAATGGCTGCTGGGCAGATCCAGGCTGAAAGAACTCCACATCATTCTAATGACGCCGAATGCGGTTCATTAATCTTCGGTTGAAGCAGGGGTGTGCGTGTGTTTGTGTTGTGCTGCTTCTTTTGCATGTAAGGAACATCCCAGCAGTTTTATTCATAAGGGGAGAGTTTGCCTGGTCTCTTTAACTTTGCCATGATGATTTCTGCATCCACATCCCTCTTTCCTGTATTCCTGTTCAGATTTTTTTCATTTTTCCACATCATGTCTTTCATGCAGTTTATTTCAAAATATTTCAGACTCCTGTGCCCCATTGGGAGGAAAATGCCTTTCAGACATTTTTTTTTTTTTCCTCAAAGCAGGACATGTTCTGCAGCATGTCATTCTTTTCTTTTGGCATTCTCGTGGTCGGCATCTGAAGTTGATTCAACCACCACATCGCTGGCAGTGATGGCAGTTTTCATGCATGACTGTTTCACATGAACACCAGCGGTTTATGCAGGAGGTCAGCTCATCGCCAACTTCGCTCTTTTTCTTTTTCTGTTGGCTGCCTGTCCAATCAGCCGTGTTTTTGGCTCCCCCGGGTACTGCCTTCAGAGGCGTCTTTAGAATGACAGTACTAGGGCAACGAAGGAACACGTGCTTTGTTTCTTCGTTGTGTATTGGGGTTTTTATTTATGCTTCTGGGGATTGTGATTCTCTATTTAACCCTAAATGCAGCACAGCAGCTGATGGCCAACAAAGCTAAAACAAGCTGTGTATCTGAAACATTTAGTTTGGGGATGTGGAGTTCTTACTGGACTCAACCTGACTTGTCCGGAGGCGGAATCTGCTAGAGGTCTTCCTTCCTGTAGTCCAGAGTAGGGCTGGGCGATATGACTAAAATCTCATCCCGATATAACTCATTTTATATCCCCATAACGATATACATAACGATATAAAACTGTTTGTGTAATGTTGTCAGTTTTGTGTCAGATGTGCTTGGCAACGGCAGCAGTGATCTCCTTCCATCTGGCCGTATGACGTTTCACGGGTAAATACTAGGGGTGGGAAAATAAAATGGAAAAATAAGAAATCTGGATTTTTTTGCTTCACAATTTTAAAATCAAATTTTTTTTTCTTTTCAAATAAAATTAATCCATTATGAAATTTGTCATTTTTATTTATTTGAATTGATCTTTTTACTTGTCTTCTTGGGCATTATAGCAGCAGTATGATGGTCTGGCTACTGTTTTTCCCAATTGGTATAAAAAAAAAAGACTAGCAAAAACAAACAAAAAAAATGTATACCTTTTTGTTTTGTTTTTTTTTTATCTACAAAAATAAGCAATATTGAAGAATTGTGAGAATTGTAATTTAAATCGAATCGGAACCCAAAAAATTGGAATCGAATTGGTACAAAAGCATATAGTCACAGTCCGAGTAAATACCTGCTGCAGTGTTTGCATCTGGAGTTTATTCTGAGCTTTCGCCTCCGCTTGACGCTGCTTTTGCTCGTTGACTCTATTCTTTATTCTGTATTCTTGATTCCTGTGTAGGTGATAAAATTAGTTGTGTCGGCGTCCGTTGTCGGGACTGTGAGTTGGTCTGTCAGTTCCATTTCGGGCTTTTTATATCCGAACTGCATCCATGTGACAAATTTCTCACCTTTTTAGGAACAAGCTCATCAGTTTAGGTTGGCTGATCATCTTTTAGTGAATTCTGCTCTGAAACGCCTCTGCTACCATCTCCCTCCATGTTTGTTTATATATTGCAGCATGCTGTAAAGCGCATCTTAATGTAAAATACTGCAGTAAAGCAGCTTATCGTGGTGTAAACTATCAAGCCTCATATAAAACAATAGACGTTTTCTGTCATCCAAAGGATGTACATCATCATATCGCCCAGCTCTAGACCTGAGGTGTTTCTTTATCCCCACCAGCGGCTCATGCATGCTCAGGATGAGGGATGGAAGACTCTGCTTTCCATCTGGAGCAGTATGTGTCTGTAAATGCAGTGCAGCACTGATTTAAACCTGTAATTTTAGAATTTCAGAAAATTCTTTCTGAGATCACAATAAAAATGCGTTTCACGGCACAGCTGCACAGTCTGTTAACACGCATCCCCAGAAAGTCCGGTAAGCCGGGCTTATTTAGTATCCGTATGGGCTCTTGATGCACCTTTACTGGAGCCCAGCGCTACAAAGCATTCTGTGTTAGACAGAACAGCTGGTGTGGGGTATTTTCTAGAACCATAAGCCTGTTTAGAAAAATGACATCCCCAAAGTGAAAACAACCAAATCCCAAAGCGCACTGAATCATTTATCACTTGGAAATGCCATGTGAAGCTTGACGTGAGCACAGAAGACGGCAGTAGAAGGAAAGGAGCTGCTGGCGGCCGTCAGCAGGAGGAAAGCATTTTAATGTGTTTTTCCCCCTCTTTCTTTTTGACTAGAATATCTTAACATCTGAGCACAATGCTCTCATCACAGCTGAGCCCACTCGGCCCACATCAGAACTGCAGACATTATTCACACCTGGTTTATTCAACCCAAACATATAAAATCATCACTGCTGGACTGATTTCACAAGTTTTAAAAGGGGATTTCTGTCACAGTGCAGCTGAGAACACACACAGCTATGTAAAGGGTTCAATAAAAATTGATTCATTGATGACATCCCTGGTGGGTTCTGCTGCTCTGCTTCCTTTTTCTCCATTTAACTTTAAAAAGTAGCAGCGTCAAATTGCTTCTGAACCTCCTTTCATACGATGGAAAACCTCATTTCTAGAATTTTCAGCTTCATATGATGAACCTTGCAGAAGGAAAGTACTGTTGTAACTATTGATCTCTGCTGAAACGTGCTGTCTGCATGAGAGGACAAGAAGGTTAAATTACTGGGATATGATGCCGGAAGGTAAAGTCTTTTGTTTAGGATGCGTTCTGGAGAAATGTTAGCCTGTCAAGTCAAAGGGGTGAAGTTTGGTAATTTGTATTTGTAAAGAGATGTAAATGAGGGGAAAACATCATGTAGGATGACTGCAAGCTGTGCTGACACAATGCCCTGCTACACTTGCTCCGTTAGTAGGTAATGTTTGTTTAGGTGTGTTTCTTTTTGGAATGAAAGAATAAGCACTCTTGAGTCTAATTGTAAAAAATGTTATTTGCTCTGAAATATTGTATTATGTTGCAGAATTAGATTGTCTAATCAGGCTTCAATTTCAGTATTTGGAGTCTAAGGACACAATTATAGTTTATGAAGCCTTTTTCTAGTATTTTTTTTTAAGCCTGTTCTGGTCAGTGTCAAAGCAGATCAGCAGGTTTATCGTTGGAGGGCAACGAGTTGGGTTGAGAACATGGGTAGAGCCGGGTAATGTGACCTGAAATTATACTTTACTGGTAAATGTAACATGTTCACTTTATTAGACTTTTATGACGTATTTATATGCAATGCCACGGCTATTCAGCTTGGTCCTGCAAGGGTTTCTGCAGGTTTTTCATGTTTCCCAGACTGAACACACCTGATTCAATAATAATTCAATAATTATGATACGGGGAGAAAATAAACAGACATGAGGCATGTCCTACACCCCCCGCCCCCCTCCCCTCCAGAGAATTTCCCTTATTTTAATATCCAGAACTTGCCAGGTATGCTCAGGGTTTTGTGCGTTTTTTTACGTTTAAACAAGATCTAGATGAACACGCTGTATTGTTTTTAAAAACATGTTTGTAGATTCCTGTTGAGCTTTTTATCCACTTCAAGCTCAAGCTGTGACATTGATGTGCCGCTGCTTGTTCTGTAATCATTTCAATTCTGTCTGCTGGGAAGTCACCACTAGATATCGGCAGACATGTTTTTAAATAAGAAATATGCTATCTTCGTCCAAAATGAAGTAGGAATTGTTTTTCCTTATCTTTCAAATACTTTGTCTTGGACAAAGTTTGCTTCAGAATAGGCTGCCTGATTGCAAACACTTGAGTGCTTGTGTGTGTACGTGCAAGAAAAGGGTCTGTAACTGCATAAAGAGTGAACAATTGGTGCAAACTAGTCCAGACTAATTACCTCAGAAAACTGAGGATGGTTTATATCCCCAGTGGAGAATGACATAACAATATTTAATGATCTTATGTTATGTGGTAACTGTGCTGAATATGTTGTGTGTTAGGCTATGGGGACACGTTTGCATCACTGCAATTGATTTATGGCAACCTGTGGTTTTCCTACCTTCAGTTTTACCTCAATGAAATCTATGAAATGGAAATCAAACTGCAGTTTTAAGTCAATCCTGGAAAATTTGTATTTTTATATAAGGCAAAGTATCTAAATTTAACTTGGCAATTCCATATATATGCAAGATTTATGAACAATGTGACACTCAGCTGAGGCTTTTACTGATGCCACCATTTAATAAAAATATAATTGAAATAATAAATCAAAACCAAAGTGGGCTCAGAATAACAGCTTCTGAAGTGAATTTCCATTATCAAGGTAGAAGATTGAGATTTAAAAAGCTTTGGTGGTTTTATGGGCTGTTAAAGAAAATATCTTCGCTAACTTAATTTACAGGCCAACACTGATGGACAGAAGTCATCTGTTATCAGAATAAAGCCTGCTGACTGCTGTATTAGGTAAAGTAGATTGTCATTGCTGCAGTATTGAAGCAGGGGAAATTTTTAAAGCTCCACCTTTTAGCTGTTGTAATAGTTAAACATTTGAGGTTAATCTTTGGTGCTTTGGTTTGAACTTGCAGCCTCTGAACAGCTATGCAAACATCTTACCTGGAAATGTATGTTTTCCCTCTGTGGTTCTGTTTTCAGGGAACTTGATGTTTTCTGGTTAAAAGAGCAGCTATTTTAGGTTTAGTCTGTAGGGCTGACCTTAGTGTCAGCTGGATGGATCGTTTCTAGGTTTTTATGTCAAGTAAAACATGGAAACTTGTTTTGAACTGCTGCTTGTGTTAGGATGTTTTTTTTTTTTGTTGTTTTTAAAAAAAAAAAAAAAAAAAAAAAAGTAACATTTTTTCCTTGATTAATGACACACCGGAATTTTTTTCTTCTTCTCAGATTCAACCTCCTGATCACCTCATCAGTCCTGATCCTGTCAATATGGGCTGCTGGGATCGCTCCTCTCTCCTTTCCCCCACCATGAAGCTTGCAGTTGTCGCTGTGGTCCTGTTCCTCAAACTCAATCCATCATTGGCTGGTGCCTCCCCTGAGCAGAGCTTGGGTGGCTCTCTGTCTGCAGAGCAACCTAAAAATGAAACTGAGTGCAGCAAGGCTGAGCAGTGTCAAAAAGGGGTGTTCCTACCTATTTGGGAGCCCCAAAACCCATCATTTGGTGACAAGGTTGCCCGGGCAACCGTTTACTTCGTGGCTCTGGTCTACATGTTCCTGGGTGTGTCGATCATTGCGGATCGTTTTATGGCATCAATAGAGGTTATCACATCACAGGAAAAGGAGATCACCATCAAGAAGCCCAACGGGGAAACCATGACGACCACAGTACGGATCTGGAACGAGACAGTCTCTAATCTCACCCTCATGGCCCTGGGCTCCTCTGCACCTGAAATCCTCCTGTCAGTCATAGAAGTTATTGGTCACAACTTTAACGCTGGCACACTGGGACCATCAACCATTGTGGGCTCGGCAGCGTTCAACATGTTTGTCATCATCGGAATCTGTGTGTACGTGGTGCCGGATGGCGAGACTAGGAAGGTCAAGCACCTGCGCGTCTTCTTCGTGACGGCCACCTGGAGTATCTTTGCCTACATTTGGCTCTACCTGATCTTGTCGGTGATCTCTCCTGGCGTTGTGCAGGTGTGGGAGGGCCTGCTCACTTTCCTCTTCTTTCCCATCTGTGTTGTGTTTGCCTGGGTGGCTGACCGGCGCCTGCTGTTTTACAAGTATGTGTACAAACGCTACCGCACTGGCAAGCAGCGTGGCATGATCATCGAGACCGAGGGCGACCGTCCACTTCCTTCCAAGGTAAGATTGTTTGTAAATGAAGTTTTTACTTTTGGCTACCTTACTGCTGCAATTTGACCCCTTGTTGAGATCTAGGGGATGGAGTTGTTGTGAACCAAATTGGCTGATGAAGATATCTGTAGAGGCATAGCTGCTTGCAGAACTTGCACAAGATTTAGACAATTCCCTACGTTTCCTAAATTATTTAAATGAAAATGCAAAACTACAGAATCTCAAGGGCAGGCTTTACATGGACGCAATTCTTAATCTGTTAATGGTGAGTGGGGCCTGATGCCTGGCATTGCAGTGACAATCATGCCTTGGAAACTTGATTAATCTGGTGATTTGATTGCTTGGTTCCTCCTATGCTGCTTCAAAAACAGTTCTTGACACCCTAAGCTACTTAAACACAATAAAAGATGCAAGATGTTTGACTCAAAGTGAGCAAGAGTTGCCAAACCTTGCATGTGTGTATTCAGCCTTTGCACATATAAGAACTACAAGCCAAGAGTCGGCATAGACACTTCCAAGTCCTAGACCTAAATCCTATTTTCTTTTTAAGACAGTGGTGTAGTCCAGGGTATACGCAGGTATAGGAGTATACCCACTTCTTTTTTTTTAGTCAGCATTGAGTATACCCACTTCTAAATCCCCTGTGATGCTGTTTACAAATGTCCCTACACATGTAGCTGCGTCGTCCAGCAGCTCAGCTAAGGTTACCGATGGTACACTGGTGCAGTTAGTCAACAGTTGCATTAACTTTAGCCTGAACATAGACAAATTAAAGCTATGTGTACAGGTCCACAGGCCTGTCTCTCACTAGTCTGTAAGCCAGTATTCGTGACCCTTCCTTCCTGAAACCGAAGTGCAGAAATTGTGACAGTGAGCAAATATACTGATAGATTTTTTTTTTTTTTAAGTAGACTAATATCGAGTCTTACATGTAACTTTTTCTGAAACAGAAAAAAAATTGATACTCCATGATGGACCACTACAGCACTGCTTAAAGACTCACATCATTAGCCTTGTTTATTTACATGTCCTCTTAAGGAATTGGGTAATTATTAGTCCATTTATTTTTAATAGTCATTCAAACTCTAACTAGACTTTATTGTCCTACCAAGGCAGGAAATTTGTCTTTGGTCTCAAAATAGCTGTAAAGATAAAGGAATCGGCACATTTTAGACGAGAAACACTAAAATAGAAATGCTAATCATTTAGCAAACACATCGGACACAAACGGTCAAACACCTACATGCGTCCTCCACTCTGTATCAGCCACTGTAGTTTGTTGACTACAGTAACTGTTTTGGGATTAAAGGATTCTTGTAGATGTATTTCTTCAGCAAAGGTGCTCTATAGCAGTGTTTTCTTAATCCTGGTCCTCTGGGCCCGCTGCCCTGCATGTGTTATAGGTAACTACTGCTACTTTAATACACCTGACTCAAATCAATAGCTCATTATCAAGTTTGCAAGCAGTTAAGTTAATATGAATCAGCTGTACTGGAGTTAGTTCATCCCTTTAATTTCATTTAAGGTGGTTTTGATTGTGTGGCCATTTGTTTACAGGATGCATGTATTTGACACGTTGACTCGTTTTTTTTTTCCCCCCCAATTTTGAATATACAGTTATTAATTTGCAAAAAATCTTTTGAAATGATTGTTGTCTTGGTATAAGTGTTTAATTCTAACTCCTGACACACACAGCCAGATAAGCACTCAGAAAATAACAAATTCAATCAAGCTGTATTCCAAAGGGAAGAACTTCTTATAATTGCCCTCTTAAAGCATCTCAAGACATTTCATAAATAAAATCCTTCTCAAAAGGGAAGTGTATAGATTAACAGCCAGGACAGCTTTTTTATGCACTTATAATGAACTGCAAATGCATTAAATGACCATATTGCACCATTAAATCTGGTCATGCTGCTGTTTTTGTGGGAAACTTAAGCGACGCATGAAGCAACATATTTGACTTTTAATCTAAATGTTTGTAGATCCTTCCAAGCTTCATTGTCGACTATACAGAAGGTTTTACTATGGTTGTCCGTTGTAAAACATGCTGTGAGGGGCATTTCAATATTAAATTCACACTGCCATTTTAAAAAGTCCAGTTCCCTTAACCTGATGTAATTGATGGATGCCTAAGTCTGGTCCTCAATCTGCTATCCTGCAACTTTTAGATGCCTCCCTTCAACACATCTGAATCAAATGGCTGAATTTCCTCATGCACATATCAGTCGGCTCTGCAGACGCCTGGAAACGAGCTATTAATTTGATTCAGGGGTGTTGCTAATGGGCTGCATCTAAAAGCTGCAGGATAGATGTCCAGAAGCAGACTAAGGTTTGGCTGAGTTGAAGAAAAAAAAGGTGAAAGTTCAGCTCCTCAACCTTGTTTGCTCAGCAGTAAAGTTCTGTTGCGCAGAAATGCATAATTCAGTCAAAAAATTGTTGAACAAAACTGAAACAATGTCCACGGAGCTTAGATGATTCCCCGTCAGACATGAGGTCCTCAGCTGTAAAATGAGTCACGCCTGGAGCTTCTACTCCTGCTTTAGGCCTTTCCAACAAGGCAAAGCCATAATTAACGTAATACTCACACTCATAACACCACTCTGCACATCAATCCACCAATAAAATTGGTCAAGGCTGCACACACTTTGCTGGTTTCACATGTCAAAGCTGCACAGGTGCCAACAGCAACATCTAACATGGTGCACAGTCCCAAAAGCACAACACAGCCTAAGTTGCAGAATTCCATAAGCCAGCCAGATGGAAAATTTAAAATAGAAATGTGCTTTTCAGGTGTGCATGCAATGTGTTGAACTACTCTTTGGAAGGTATGGCTACACCAGGACAGCTGTGGTCTTCTAAAGGCTTCAATCAGTGGCATTGATTTTAACTTGCCTCTGTGTACATTTCCTAAGGTGGACATTGAGATGGATGGGAAGATGCTGAACTCTCACGGTGTTGACTTCCTGGATGGTCCATTGGGGTTGGATATCGATGAGAAGGATCTGGATGAGGAGGAGACCCGCAGAGACATGGCTAAGATCCTGAAAGAGCTCAAACAGAAACACCCTGACAAGGAGGTTGGTAACAATGTTGAAATGATACATTATGACTTGGTTTTGCCTTTTCAGCCTTGTTTCCTGTGTATGAAAACATGCTGAAGAAAAACACCTGAAATTTCCTCTGTAGGAAACGAGATGACAAAATAATCTGCAACAGATGATGCATCTTCTACCTTCATTCATTCTTGCAGTAATTATGGTGACAAACGTAGCTCTTCTGATCACAGCTTCTTAGATAAATTTGATGAAGCTAGATCTAAAAGGAAATTACAAAGGAAAATGAACACCCATTACAATTAGAACCTGGAATAAAATAGTGGCTAATCCCATTGTGATATAAATGAATTCCTGAGGCAGTAAACTGTCTTTTTGTTTGCGTCCTGCAATGATAAATCCATTGAAATATGACGTACAGTAGAGAGATTGCATCTGCGTGGACTTTACAAATATCTAGGAACGCTGCCAAAAAAAAAAGTTTAGTTTAATAACTGATTCCTTTAAAAAGTTGTGCATTTTAACTTAATTTTCAGTTTGTTTCCAGCCTGCACTCTTGTTTTGTTTGACCTGTAGATCAGTTGCAAATGAATACTTTCTGCTTTTTGTAGGACCTATTGGCTGATTGGGACAACCTTGTGTTTTTAGTTTTCATTCATAAAACCAATCTGTAAAAAGATGGTTACATGCAATGTATAATAAGCAAAGATGCAATCTCGAGTGTAACCATGTTTATTTAATCTCTAACATCATTAAGCTAAATGATTCTAATTGGCTCACCTGACCACCCTCTGTGGTAATTTTTATCTGCAGTACACCACCTTCGTAATGACTGCTGATTAACTCTGAGGCGCTTATGTTAAGCTAATATAAATGGAGAAACATGTAAATAAGGACGACTACAAAATGAATGTAGCTGCTGTAAAGCATTTCTCCAAACTGGTTGGAGAAATGTTTAATTTTTCCCAATTCCATGATTTACGACAACAGCTTTGTATGTTGAAATGCTGCTAAATGAAAAACCACCAGTAGATTTTTAATCTTGGTTTTGAAAATCTGGTCTCGTTCCCTCTTTTAGCATCTTGAGCACCCACTTTAAAGGCCCCCACCACCACCACTACTACTGATATTATAAAATGATCAGATTTAATGCATGCATGCAGGTGTACATCACCATTCTACTCCTGTGGATTCATCAGTAGCAAATTGATTCTATAAAGATCTGGCGGCGAATGATAAAATATGAGCTTTGTATAATTGTCTTTTTTCTGAAATGAGGTGCACAGTAAACTGACATTACATTTACGTTTCAGTAAAAGGGTGATAAATTACTCCACTGCAACTAATGAATTGCTGAATTGGATCTGTTTTTGAGGACACTCTAAACCAGAGGTCTCAAACTCCAGTCCTCGAGGGCCGGCAGGTTTTCGTTGTTTCTCTGGTCCAACACACCTGAATCAAATCAAATGGATCAAACAACTTCTTGTCAACTTCTTTACAATGACCCTTTAATTTCAGTCGGGTTTGTTGGACCAGAGAAACAACGAAAACCTTCCGGATTGCGGACCTAGAGGACTGGAGTTTGAGATTGCAGCTCTAAATAAATTGGTAATGTTGACTTCATCAATGATTTTTGTAAAGTTTTTTTGCTTCCCCCGATGAGAAACAAGTTGTAACTGAGATTTTTCTCAATTCATTGTATTGGTTGTGAATAAACCACAAGTATGTGATCTAACAATGCAATAGAAGACACTTTAACTCCTTCCGTGCTTCATATTATGTTCTGTAACCAGGTGGAACAACTCATTGAACTTGCCAACTACCAAGTCCTGAGCCAGCAGCAAAAGAGCCGAGCTTTCTATCGATGCCAGGCCACCAGGCTGATGACGGGGGCAGGCAATATCCTGAAAAAACACGCCGCCGATCAGGCACGAAAGGCTGTCAGCATGCATGAGGTTCGCTCTGATGCCTGTGACAACGATCCCGTCTCTAAGATCTTTTTTGAACCTGGTTCTTACCAGTGTCTTGAGAACTGTGGCACAGTGGCTGTGAACGTGGTGCGGCGGGGCGGCGACCTGGGCAAAACGGTTTCTGTGGAGTACCGGACGGAAGACGGCACTGCCAACGCCGGCTCCGACTATGAGTTCACAGAGGGTGTGGTGGTGTTCAAGTCCGGCGAGACCATGAAGGAGATCCGCGTGGGCATCATTGACGATGACATCTTTGAAGAGGATGAAAACTTCCTCATTCACCTCTCCAATGTCAAGGTGTTGACATCAGAAGGCGAAGAGCCAGAAGAAGGCGAGTCCGCTAACTACGTGGACTCTGTGGCCTGTCTCGGCTTACCCTCCACAGCAACCGTTACCATATTTGATGACGACCATGCCGGTATCTTTACATTTGAGGAGCCCGTTTGCCACGTCAGCGAGAGCGTGGGCACCATGGAGGTGAAGGTGCTGAGAACATCTGGAGCTCGTGGTGTGGTCATGCTGCCTTACAAGACGATAGAGGGAACGGCTCGAGGTAGTGGCGAAGACTTTGAAGACACTCACGGCATCCTTGAATTTCAAAACGACGAGATCTTGTGAGTAACTTTGATTTCTCTGTTTTAAATGTCGTATAAACTTATATTTCATGCAGTGTCCATGTGGCAAATTATATTGCTGCTGATGTGAGAACGACGGGTGTTGGTGTGATGTGGTGGTCACAGTAATCCGTGTGGCGGACCGCTCACTGGAATTTGACAGAAACATTCCCCTATCTTTAAATCTTTTCTGCCTTTTCTTCTTTAAGTTTATTCTCCTTTTATGCTCATCAACCTGTAAACGCTTTCATTTGCAGTTCTGTCATGCTGCTGCTTTAGCCCTCTTGTGGGTTTTTATAGATTTCCTTGTTATTCCCTCACACTTTTTCCTGTACACTCAGCACAACAGGTTTAGCTTGGAGTTCCTGGAGCCAATGCATTAGAAAACTAGGTTATTGGTTGGATGATCAATGGTGTGAATTTTAAGTAGATGGAATGTCAGATTATGGAAATTGAATGACAAGGATTGAAGCTTGTGTGAAAACACGTTTTGGGAAATGGAGAGCCGGTAGCTGCTGGAAATGGTTCAAGAATGTAAACTGTGGGGAATCGGGGACATGCTGAACAGAACATCTATTTGGTCAGCTTAATTCAGATGCACAAAGGCTTCTTTAAAGAAAAATGTAGTTACCCTTTTCGTTGGCTTTATTCTGCGTGAGAACATCCCAGAGCAACCAGTTGCAGCCAGCTAGTCATCCCTGCTGTGAAATGATGCAGCCTCAGTTCAAAGCTCTTCTTCACCAACACTTATTTGACGGTGACTCATGGTGAGGATTGTGATTTGGTATTTGACCACATTTCAGGAGGCCTTTTGACTCGGTGATGTGGCTCACAGCTGTGCTCTTCATCCTTGACTTGACTGCGGGAAGTTAACTACGTCTGGATGATTGTACAGAAGTGGCCATGGATACCATCAGGATGGCATCTGGTGGTTTACTCTATCGCCGTTTTTCATATTGCACATGGAATAAAATACTGACTGATGAAACTATGATAATATAGTATTAAAAAGCAGTAATTAAGCTAACTATGTTGCTTTTTTACATTGTGGTTCATAAAGGAGTACAACCAGAAAACTTCTATGGCGTTTGTGGTTATGAATTGGATTAAATTTTTATGTTTTAACTTTACTAAGTGTCCAATAGATGTTCCATGCAGTCACTTCCATGCAACCACTTATGCTTCACACACTCACTATAAGCTATTGCTCATCATAAACCTTTTTTTCTTTCTCATCCCCAACACACACACACACACACACACACACACACACACACACACACACACACACACACACGCAAACATGCACACTCACATGCACAATATGTCTAGAGCCTCAACACAAATAATTGTTTGCAGCTAAGTTTCTGCGGTTGCCTGTAGCACAGCTGGGTTCATGGTTCTTGTAAAACAGCAGTAAACTTCACAGCTTTGAACAGATTTTTTTTCTCCCCTGTCTAAAACCTTGTACTGGTTTATGGAAAATTTTAGCTGTCCTAGATGACATGGGGCCCTGAGATTGACTGGAGACCTGTCCAGGGTATACCCTGGCACTTGCCCGGCAATTGCTGGGATAGACTCCAGCTTCCCCGCAACCCTTAATTGGACTAAGCAGTTATGAAAATGAATGAATAGATAAGTTGGCTAATCAGCTCAGGATACTGATTTGAGGTTGCTTAAGTCTAACTATACTCACAAGTCTCGTAATTGTCCATTGATTTGAGTTAGCCTCAAATTAGCCTACTGAGCTGTTTGTTTGCTACTTCAGAAACTAATAGGCATTGGCTGATTATCACGTTTTTTCCACCACACATTAATTAATAGCTTGTGGTACAATGTTTGATTGTCTGATTGCATGATCATAGTTTTTTTAATTCCACTTGAAACTGTTGCACTGCTGATGGAGTAAAGCATAGATCAGCTTGAATCATGAGTCCTTGATATGTGCTTAAGTCAAACTGGTTGATATTGAAATACCATTTATTAGGTGAGAACTAATAACTGGAGAAAAACACCTGAATAAGCTTTTTTTTTTTTTCTTTTAATCACAGCCTTACCTGCCCTGTGCTCAAGATGCCCTTATTGGGTTTATAATGGAAAAACTCAAGTCAGCCATTTGCTTAAATCAATTAAAATGTCTGAGAATAAGATGCAGGCTGGCTGATTTTTGTCCTTATTGTTTCTCAATAGCAGAATGGTGAATTGGATAGTCTTTGGGAAGTTTTCTCTGTTCACTCCTGATCTTTCTATAAAAGACTCTTGAATGGTTTGATGGCTTATCTTGCATGCTGCGAAAGATGGCAGAGTACGTGTGAGTGTGTTACAGCAATGGGACAACACACATGGACGACAACTAGCATTCAGCACCCTCTTATCTGATCCTGTGCACAAAAAAGCAGCTCTGCCCTGCATGTTTGTGTGAATAAGCTCTTCATCCACCTGATGCTGTCAGGAGATGCCAAAATTGGACATTTTAGCTGTTTTTCATTTCAATTAAATCCAAGTGCTATTGCTATTACAGTTGCTGCCGTTACCATTATTGCATTAAAGTTTAACTACATTCCTATCTGTATTACTTTATTACTCATCACAGCATGTACTGTTTACTGCAGGCCTGTTGGAATTGCACATTGTCCTTATCAGTCGTTTGAAGTGGCTGGTATTCGTTTTAAAAATGTTAGAAAAGTCAAAGGCTGCATTTTTATCCTCATTTCCGCTTGATTTTAATGCAAGACTAACATTTAATCTTTAGATTTTTAAAAAAAAATAAATTTACTGTAAATTTGCACTAAAAGTTGACACATTGGGGGAGGGTAGAGAAAAGAACAGAATTGCTAGATTTTCTACAAGAAGGTGGCGGTCCAAGGCACTAATGCTTATCTAATACTAATTAAAATAAAATCAGGAAAGAAAATTGTATAAACAAAACTGCTTGTTTGTAAATTTATTAGCAGCATTTACATGTGACCAGTAAGTTGGTGGTAATTCTCCTTTCATCCATCCATTTTCTGGCTCTTATCTGACACTAGCTCTGAACTTCACCAGGGAGATGTCCAGGAGGCATATTGACCAGATTCCCTAACATCCTCATCTGGCTTCTTTCAATGTGGAGGAGCACTGACTATACTCATAGCTTCTAATCTTATTGCTAAGGGAGGTCCTGGCAACCCTGTGGAAGAAATTCATTTCAGCTGCTTGTATTTGGTATCTGTCACTACCTGTGGCAAGTTGAGGACAAGAATGTAGATCGGCTGGTTCATTGAGAACTTTGCCTTTTGGCTCAGCCTTTTCACAATGACTGACCGTGGCCGAGTCTCATCACTGCAGAGGGTGCAGTGATCTGCCTGTCGATCTTGCACTTATAAACAAGACCCCAAGATACCCGAACTCCTAACTTGGGGACAGGATCTCATGCTCTGAATCGGAGAGGGCACGGCACCCTTTTTCGGCAGAGGACCATGGTCTCAGATTTGGTGCGGATTGTCAGCCGAACTACTTCACACTTTGTGGCAAGTCATTCCAGCTATGCTGCTATATTGTCTCAAATTTAAAAAAAAATAAATAAAAGAAAAAAATAAACCTTTAACAATTTGTTAAAAAATGATCCATGTTTTAACTTTTATTGCTTCTTCACAATGGTCAGTAAATCACCTTGTGGCTTTAAAAAATAAAAAAAAAAGGAATCTAAAGCTTCACTTAATAAGCTGGCTCTTTTTCATCCTTTATTTTTTTTCAGGTATAAAAGGATTCTGCCACAAAAATGTTTACTTAATCTTTCAGACGGAGTAACAGGTGCCAAAATTCAGATTTGGTCTTAGTCTGAAGTTCAAAACACTAAGTCACTTTTATTGGTAGATTTGACTGATTACTGTTAAATGCATTTATACGACAGTGAACTGGTGTCATCTCTGTTGTATGATGTTATCCAGAGTGCATCCTGGCACTTTAAGAGGCTCTATTTTTGTTATGGGCAGGTCCGGATGGAACTAGCAGACCACTTAATGCAAAATGGGCCAGAAATTCACTTTTCTTTTTTTCCCCGCAAGCTGTTGCATTGGCACAGCATTCCTAAGATGAGGAGACAGGTGAATGAAATAATCTGGTAGAAAGCAGAGTATAAAAACGGTGCATGTTTTTGAGTGAAATTTTTAGAGGTTAATAATAGACATTAATGGTGAAGTTATCAAAATGGCAAACTAGATGATGCATACAAAGGTAGATGGATTAAAACACAGGTTTGCAGATGCACGCATTCATTGTGACATGCACCCTCTGACCCTGTGAGGTAGCAAATCTAAACAAGCAGCCTAATTATGCAATTTCCATAAACAGGCAGCCAGTGGAGAAACATGGTGCAGTTGAGAATCAAATTAGGCTCCCTCCTACACACAAATGCGGCAGACTGGGACTTCACACTCCAATAACCAGCACAGATTGGCCCTTCGAGATGCATGCTTTGGAAAGCTATATGAACATGGGATACATGTATGTGGTTTGAGCCCTCTTCAGGTATATGATCATGCATTTTTCTTAATCGGATTGATCAGTGACGACTGGTAGTGAGGTTCAGCAGGAAAAAAAATCACGTTCTTTGTAAGGCATGGGTTTAAGCAACAGTTGTACTCAAGGCCGGGTCATGCTCAAAACAGCTTGCTGTGTAGTCTGTAGTATGTGTTCAGTGGTGACGCATGACCGCAGTCAGAGGCGTGGTGAAAAGTTGGTCATCACTGTGGGAGACATGATAATCGTTTCAGTATGGGATGATGGCATAAGATTTCAGACATTCTTTCCTGGAAGTGATCTATGCTGGTGTACATCAACAGCGACAGAGGTGAACAAGAGAGCTTGACAGAGAAATGAGAACTGAGCTCACATTCACACCTCCAGTTTGACGGCCAATCACCGCTCAAAGCAGCAACGAATGTCAGATTGTTTCAGGTTACAGAAACTGCCAGACGTGTGGACTCCAATTGTGAGGTTGTGACTGTGTGAAGAGGGGTTAAAAACAGATTGCAGGTGTTTGTGTCATCCTTACCCCTGTTGTGTGCAGTGTTGGTCAGGGTTCTCATCTTTTCTTTGACTGTTTGCATCAGCAGCTACTTGTAGCTTTTACCTATAATACCTAGAAAGACTCAGATGGAAGGAAACAAACTAATAAGTGTCAACACAAACACTCAAATGCTGATTTCACTCCATCATTTGGTAGTAATGAGGTTTGATGAGGTGAGTGTGTGTGTGACAGCAGTATTACTAAAAATGCCAAATTAATTAGCAGAAGAGGATAAGTGCTGCTGTTTCTGGATGATTAAAACTGCTTCTATTTTGACCGTTTTGCATTTGTTAGAAGTTCTTTTGTCACACTAAAGATGAAGCAAACGGTAACGCAGTATCTGCTAGAAAGACACAAACCCACACAGGCTGCGCTTTATGAGGTGTGAAGGTTGTGTTCTCATGTTACATAGAACATTGTAATAACACCTCTCTTGGCAGGAGACTCACACCTGTTACTGTGTGTGTGGCTGCCTTAAAGCATGAGATCAGCTGTGTTTTTCTTGCTGAAACAACTCGACTGACTGAAATGAATCTCAGTCGAAAGATTCAATAATTCCGTCAGTAATTTTATACGCTTTCGGGTAACCGCTTCGGTCTGACTGTACTTTGGAAAATGAAATCATTTGGATGAGTTAACTGATTAAAAAGATTAGACTAATAGATAAAGGCAACAGAAGTCATGTGAAGAAGCAGGAGGTAAGGTTCATCATGTGGTACCATGTGAGAAAGTAGTGTCTTAATAAACATCAGGGCATTTCTCATCTGTTTCCACAGAAGACGACTTTCCTCTCTGGTAGGCTGCCTTTTATTTCTTCCCCTCCCTTCCTGAAATGGGTAAAATTTTAAAAAATACGTCATCAGCCCTGAGGCATTCCCAGAATGTCCTTTTTTTTCCCTGTTTAGAGAAGTGAAAATGACCTTAAGTGTGTTTTTAGTACTCTGAGTTAAAAACATAGACTGTATATAAAGAGATGGACGGAGCCTCCGGGACATCACCAGCAGGTTTCTGAAAGGCTGAATTGAAACTCGGTGGGCGGTTCCTACCATCGCCATCTTGGCAGCGTCATGCACGTCATCTCGCCCGGAAAATACAAATATGGGCAAAGAGGTGGAGCTGAGAGGGGGGGCTGTGAGCGTCATGGCGGATGATTGACTTCGAGCGAACTCCGAGCTTTCTGTAGCTAAAAGCTAACCGAGCTAACCCAACGATAACTGGAGCTAACCTGCTAACGGAGGTAAGCGGGCTAAAGCTAAGTCACATTATTAACCGGCTATAAACCGCTGTATTTCTATGTTCTTCTTACTTGAAGCAGGAGATTGGGTAGCTGTCAATCAAAAGGACACGCCCCTAAATATGCCGAACTTCGAGATTAAATTACTTTTAAATGGGCGAGTGTATATAAAAAAAAAAAAAAAAATCCCCCAGTTGTCATGAAGGTAAACCTGACCTATGAACCGAAAGTGGATTTTTGACCCAGGCTGTAAACATGTTTATTTCTGCTGTAAACATGTTTTATTTTTGCTGTGAAGTTTTGGAGATTTGCTCATTTTTGCAGCCCCTAGTGGATGAAGGGGGAACTGCAGTTTTATGCACTTCCGCATGAGCTTCACTTTTGACCGATGGAGGTTGCCGCTTGGTTAAAAAAGGGGGTGTGGGGTGTTGGACATGAAGGGGGGCAGGTTAGCAGCCTGAGAAATGAGCCCTAACCAGCTGCCTCCACAAAATGCCATTGCCTTGGTAACTGCTGGGATGCAGAGCGAGATGCAGAGTGAAAAGACTTAAATGAGAACCATGAGAAAAACCAGGTGGTGGAAGGTAAAGATATGAAGAGGAGATGGCGTGACCAGATGGGAGATGCTTTTATTCTTCCTGCTGCCACATGTGCACTCTGACTGCGTTGGCTGATTTTGATTCATCAGTAAAAACAAGCACTTTTCAGTAATTGGACGAGGATTCTTGTTGCTAATGAACAGTTCAAGTGACGTTTGTTATTTTTACTGTTGCCTTGGGAAGCAAAATGCAAAGAAAGTGTCTTTGAGGTGAATTCAGCATCAGAGTACCACTTGAGTTTTTAATTTAGTGGAACAAAAGGATTATTTCTGCTTCCTCTAACTTGTTCATCGTGACTAGACGATGCTGACAGATTCCAGAAGCTGTTTATGTAACCTTTCCAGGGGGTAACTCGGGTGGGTAGAGTCCCGGTGCTAATGTTTCATCATCAAGGATGCACAACGTCACATTTTCCTCTACAAGGTTTATTTTCCAGAGTTTTTCTCAGGGCAACAGGCATGTTCAGCCACAGTTCAGCCTGAATGGCGATAAACTCAACACTCTAGACTGTCACAATGCAAGTTGCAGATTAAAGCAGGGACAGTAAGCTTTATTTGTAAAACACAGGAGCATCTTTCATCTCAATTTGAGACTTTTCTGTCGGCCGCTTCACCGAACCGCTCAGCGACCTCAGTCACTCATTATTCAGGGTTCAGGAATCACACAGCTGCTTTGCTGTCGTGCATCTACCAGTAGAGGCATTTTGAACAATGGCTACTTCTAGCTGATCACTTTTCTCACGTTTTTCCACTACTTGGACCTCTCGCTGTCCAGGACATGTGTTTATGTAGATGCTCTATTTAGATGTTTATGTTGCAAGTTTGGAGAGGAAAACATTAAAACTGACTCATGCATGAAACAAATACCCTGAATTAGCTTGGTACAAACTTGCAGTTTTTTCTTCACTGAATAAAATTTTCATAGAAATAAGGCATTTCTGGTTATGTAAAGTTGTAATATACTGCACATTAATGGGAAAATCATGCTTTTCATGTGCACAAACCAACTGGGACTCTCCAGAAGCTGGAGTGGACTGCGATTTGTACAACTTTTATGTTGGTCATCTCTGCCTACATTGAGGATGTAAATGATAAACGTTAAGTAATAAAGTAGATAATTTTCCTGTAAAGTTACCCCTAAATACAAGGATCCATGTTGTCCTGCTTACTGTATCTTTTCATGGAAGTTTTCCTGGTCGGGTTTTTGCACAGTTCATGTGTTTGTAGTATTTTCGTTCCATGCAATTGGTCGTAGAGCCCTGTGGATGTCTGAGGATGCCTGGATATATAATTGATACTAGAGAGGGAAGACTTAAAGAGAGGAAAAAAAAGTCAGAACACCAGAAAAACATCACAACTGATACGGTTAAAAATATGAATAAATATAAGAAACAACGTCGACATTGTGGAATAAATGCATCATCTTCAAGCCCTAACCGCTGAAGCTTGAGTCTCTCCTCATGACTAGACGATGCTGACAGAATCTTGAAGCTGTTTGTGTAACATTTCCAGCGGGTAACTCAGGCCATGGCTCATGAGCTCAGTCCTGGCGCATATGCTTTTTCATCAGGGCTGCATAACACTGCCTGTCCTCAGTGAGGTGTGTATTTTACAGTATTTTCCTCCGGTCATCAGGCTGTTAACTCGCAACACTGCATTGAAACACTATCCAAACTGAGTCGCAGATTAAAGCGGTAAAATCAGAAAAATAACTTATTTTCCGACTGATTCGGTGGCTGCAATCTAGACTAACAGAAGAAAAGATTTCATGGATTTCAGTTATGTTTAACGAAGATAAAGATTGTTTTGGAGTATTCTGCCTCTTTCCAGCAGGTATAAAGCCTTCTCCTTAAGCACCAGTTTATCACAGTCCTTTGACTCTTGGCATGTTTTCAGTCTGGACAGACGTGGATGTAAACTTTGATTTAACTCGTCAGCACAGTCAGACAACCTGCAGGAGGTGATCTGACTGGGAGCAGTGGATTGGAGGAAACAGGGGTGTTCCAGGCTGGTGGTGGGAATGTATGCACACACTGGGAATGATGGAAGTTTTTTAGGCATTTTTAGGAAGAATGTGAAACCCTGTCTGTGTTTTTGCCGCGATGGTAACTATGACTCATGCAAAGTGTTAAAATGTCATTCTGATTTAAACGTGACGTCTCCATGCTTATTGCTTTGCTCTTTTGTTCATCAGAAGCTCCCTCTGCCTCACGTTTTAATGGATTTTAATGTTTTTTCTTTTGGGCAGGCTACTTAACCTTGTTTGTCAGACACCACAGAGGCAGATTGCCAAATACATGCCCCTGTGTGTGTGTGTGTGTGTGTGTGTGTGTGTGCGCGCACATAAGATCTTGGCAGGTCACGTGAAGTGGATTATATTCATCTATGCGCGTCATCATTTTACTTCTGTGTGTTAAGCTCTTTGTGTGTGCTGCTCCCTGAAAGTTGATACCCTCTTGGCTCTCAACACACTTTTGTTTGGTTTATTTAAAGATCTGGCCTATAGGTGAAAAATGTCATATTTCATTTTGCCAGGTAGGTTGGGACAAAGACCAGTCATTTCCAGTGGAAGAACTATTAATTAAAACCCGATTAGTTTGACAAGTCTGCAATCTTTCAAAAACCAAGTGGAAGCTAAATGTCACCAAATTTTAAAATGATTCAGACTCCTTGAATGTACATAATTGACGTCAGTTTCACACCGGCGCATGGTTTATTTGGTTTCTATTCCATCTGTAGGCCATATTTTAGAGGTTTGCTGTTTTAAAACCTAATTTAATTTAAATAAATCAGCAAATCCAGCCCTGCCTTTTTGAATCAGACTTATAGAAACAGTAAAACCTCTGAAACTTGCAGGACCTTGGTGCTTGAGCGAAGCCCAAACTCACCTTGTTGGTTTTTAAACAAATTAAAGTGAAGCTGAGAAAAGTCATCTACCTGTAGTGTGTGTTGGACAATTTCTTTATAAAATGCTGCTGTTCTTCAGATTGATCCACAAATTTGAGTTGGGTGAATTGAAGCAGGGAAACATGTAAAACCTGTAGGACTTCGGCCCCTTCAGGACCAGAACATGAGCTCCCCGGATTAATGTCACCATTATTTGGTGAGAATGCTCATATCAGGAGTTTGATGTGCCGTTTGAGTGTTTAAGTGCGTTAAGATGGGAAGCCAAATCCTATTTGTGTTCTTCCCTGCAGACAAACTCTGTGCGAGTTCATCCATGTTTCTGATTTACCCATTTACATCCACACACACACGCTTTGCATGCAGAAAACTTTGCCCCCTCCCAGAACCCCCCTGTGAATGCCGTTCTGTCAGCGTACGGTTGCTGCGGGTAACCGCGGTGCAGGCTGGTGCAGTGTGCGGTCAGACGCTGCCAGCTGTAGTAAAAGCTCAGACCATTTAACGCTCTGATGGGCCTCTTTTTGTCTGCTGCTTATTGTGCTACACACAGACGGCGAGCAAAGTGTGAAGAGGAAAAGGAAGCGAGAGCTAGGAATCAATGAATGTAAAGAAATAAAAGAAATGAATGGAGGAGTGCGGAAAGAAACCACACAGAGATGGACAAATGAGGAAAAACAATCCCACTCCAGCCACAACAGAGAAACAGCTGATTGCTCTGTATTCCAAGACTGAACAGTCTCTGTGCAGCTCCTTTCATCCCTGTTTCCTCTGTTCTCTCCAACTTCATTCAGCTTTTAACTTCCTTCCCCACTTGGATTCATTTATCTTTTACACCTTTAAGCATCCATATAAACAAATGGAGCCTTATAGAGACGTAATTGCTATAGCTGTATAAAAGGTTAAGTGGATTCTGGGGTATTAATATCACTTGGGTCCAGGTTTAAACCTTGTGTCCTGTCCCCTGACGATTGATTTAAAACATACATCCACTGTTTAAAACAAATTTTGACCTCTTTCTTTTTATTGTGATGAATCATGCTTGAAGAGCTGCTGCCACAAAATCAGACAAGATGAACGGATTAGACCACTTAGTGGGAATTCTGCTTTGCCTAACTTTGTTCACTTCACCTCAATCTCAAGTCATCCCTGGAGCGAGTTTATCAGGCTGTTCTTCTGTTGACCGAATGACAGCATTTTCTTTTTTCTTTTTTTTTTTTTCCTTTCGCCTCCCCCTCATGCAGGCTGTTTACAGCATGTACACATAGCCAGCATAGTTTTGGTCAGATGGCAACAAGGGGAACTTTTCCAAAAAAGGATTAGACCAAGTTTGGCTACGATGCATGAATACTGATGCGGATGAGGTAGATCATGGAAGGGGTTTGGCTGCAGACCATCAAGGAGAGGATTGTGTTAACCGCTTGAGAGCTCTTAGAGGGTTGGTGGAAGGAGATGAATAATTAAAATCATAGCAAGGTCAGCTGAAATTACAGCAAAACATTTTTTTTTTTCTTGGGAGCTCATTCTATAAGTTTGTATAAAATTCAAGTAAACGCTTGAGAATTTGCAGCTTTGCTGGAAGTGAAGATGGCATGAATAGTTTCAGGACTGAGAATGTTGCAGAGCTTGTCTGTTAACCCTGGACAAGTGTTTGTCATTGACCAGAGATTTTAAAGAGGTGGATTTGTATTTTAAGGCCTGCAATGGATGGATGGATGATATGGACGTGCTCTTTCAGAAACTGGTTTCCATAGTCCAGCATCCAATAGAAGAGAGCTGCATCAGGTTACTGGTTCATGTTAGATATAAATTTAATATATAAACTGATTCATGTTACTGATATAAATTTATGCAAAGAGCTTAAGAAAAGTAATTCCCTAAATTTCAATATTTTTTACTAAAAGTTAAAAGCATCATACGTTGCATTTATTTTCTAAATTGGGCCTAAAATGAACTCATGTCATTGCTTTAATGAAGCAAAACATTTGTTTCATATTTCATGCAGACCGCCTCATGAAGAATTATGTTAATGAGGACATCAAAGAAGATTTCAGCTGTGCTTCTGAGCATGGTGGAAACTGAGGCGAGGAACTTGGCACATTCCAACTGGATGAATAATCTCTAGAGGAAGACATTAGTTTAGCAAACTGCAACTTTGATCACATTTCAATCACTTTAGTACTTTTGTCTCAATATTTGAAGTGAATTAAAATGATAATGATCAAATCGTCAAAGACAAATCCTTTCCAGAGATAAAAATAGTGGAAAAAAATGACTAAATAGTGAAATAAAATAAGTTAATAAGGTCTTATGTGATCAACTCATCTTAGCATGTTACTGACAGATTAACACTTCATGCTGTGGTATACACACCACTGTTTAAGCTTTGGAGTCACATTGTTTTGCATGTGAATGTGATTGTGAATGTGTTATGTGATTCTACTTAAATCTCCTACATTCATATTCTATCATTGTAGCAGCACATTTTTAATATTCACCTGAAAATTAAACCTAACTATTCTTAACTTTGAGTAATATAAGTCCAGCTTTGAAAGAATTGTGCTTTTGCACAAGTTGCTGCTTAAAAAAAAAAAAAAAAAAATATATATATATATATATATATATATATATATATATATATATATATATATATATATATATATATATATATATATATATATATATATATATATTAGATAGATAGATAGATAGTTGTCTGGTAGTGTTTGTCCTGTGTGATAATCAAATGTTGACTTCTGTTAATATGCATTTCATAATTATGCTTTGGTCTCCCCCCCCCCCCCCCAAAAACTATTATCCATCCAGTTTAGGGCATTTCTGTAATTTTAAAGATTTTGTTCAAAATGTAAGAAATTTTTTGGGTTTTTGAAAAAACTTGAATTGTCCCATTGGCTTTAAGCTGCATGAAGCCTGTATGATCTTACCCAGAATAACTCCCCAGTTATGATGAAGAGTGTTAACATCCCACACCAGTAACCAGAATTGCATCATTTTAAGCCGTCTGCATGTCTCTGTGAATACACCACGTTAACATTAAGCTGGAAATCTTGACCATGTCTGTGATTCAGGTGAACAAAATGTCTTCAGATAAACTGCGCTGGCCACTGAGATTACAAAGTAGAAGATAAACTGGTTTGTGGTGCTTACTGGCCCGTATCACTGCAAAGGATTTGATGCAGGAGTGGGGCCTGTCTGGAGCTTGCAGTGGGAATGTATATCTGATATTAGTCACACTGGACATGGTCTCATATACCCGGAGGCACAATCATGCTTCTGATAGCTGGACTGCTCATTGCCCTGAGAGCGAAATCACACCGTGCTTCTTGGTTGTCCTGCTTGTGTGTGCAGTGCAGGACAAAACACACAAGCGCACACTTTTACACACACTCTCTGCAGCAACTGCAGTGAAAGCTAATCTCTGCAAGCTCTACAGCACAGAATCCTGGAATTGGAGGGATCTGAAACCAATTCATCTGTTTCTCCCCCCCCCCCCCCCCCATCTCTCTTCCCTCTCAGTATTTCTGTAGAAAAGCTCTTCCTGTATTACATGCACATGTGCTCTGATGGAGAGGGACTGATCATTTCCTGATCTGTGATAGATTTCACCTGTTTAATTCACAGGAAGCATAAGGAAGATTTGGATAACGGGGCCAAGGAACAATTTTATTAAACGTCGTTCCATCTCACCTTTTCTGATGTAAAGCCCCTGTTTGCAATTGAAGCACATTTTTCCTGTCTTGTCTATTTCTGCAGATCCTCTTGTTTTGCGTTTGATTTAAAATTAATCGGTTTTCTTAATGTTTGGACAGAGGCATTCTTGTAAGCCTTTCTGCAATTCCAGCTTTGAGGAATATTCTTCAGCGCAGTAAAAAGCTTTGTCACACCATCAGATGATTTTTTTCCATGTAACCTACAATGACTAGATGTCCCAGTTTGCCAGAGAATGTATCTGATCTATGTGTATTTCTGTCTAAGTTGGTGGCTGAGCCAGTGATTATTTCATGCTCTGGGCACTGTATTTCATAATACTCTGATATGACCCAACAGCAAAGCACATTTTCTCTTCTTCTTTCCTTGTCTTGTTTGAACTTTTATTTTCCATCTTTTATTAAGCACTTGAGTCAAATAATGTAACTTTTTGCCAACAAAACTGATTTTACTGAAAGTTGGAATGAGAAAAACCCTGATTGTCAAATTTCTATATTTATCACCAATGAAAATTACCCCCAGGCTACGACTTGCAACGCAGCACAGTAACCTAATTTCATTTTGGATCATTCCCGATCGCATGAGAAGCAATACGGGGCCTTTTATATTTAGACTTGATATTTTGCAGCAGAGTAACGGTAGCTCATAGGAGTATATAACCAAGACTTTATTAAATGCATTTATTTGGAAGAAGTTTGACAAGACGAGACTCCATTGTGCCGTTCCATCTCAGATCCCTCCTTCCACTTGCCCTTTTCGCCAATAGACTGCTGCTGACCATGACGCTGACTTTCTCAGCAGCAAAGGGATGTGCGTTGCTCCACAGAAAGTGGAACGCCTTTCCTCCCTTGACATAGAAATGAGCAGAAATGGAACCTTTCCTGGTGCACTCTAACACAGACATGACTTTTATTTTTGTCATGTGTACCTCACGCTCCTTCACATTGCGTCTGCAGTTATTTGCCCACATTGCCAATAAAGGGGGGGCACATTCAACCTGTTGTCACAGGTTGAATGTTGTCTGTGTGTGTTTGTATGAGAGAGAGTGAGAGAGAGAGAGAGAGAGAGAGAGAGAGAGAGAGAGACTTCAGAGGAGTCGAGCAAATCCCTGCATTTGTGCCAAAGTGTCTGGTGACCTCAACCACACTCTGACTCAACAGATGTGGATTGCTGTTATAAACCCTTCAGTAAACAACGGCTTCCTATGATGCTGCCTTCCTGTGACCAGCTGTACACAATAACAAGTTCAGTGCAGGTGTGGTCCTAAAATAGTCTGTAGGCTGTAATTTGTTGTCTCAGTTGTGCCCTAACTAGCCAAAAGCACTTTTTGAAAACTTTGTACCAATTGTGAACCATTTTGCTCTTTCTGAGGCGACTGTTCTGGTGTAAAAATGCATTTGGTGGTATTGGCCTTTACCACGTGTTTCCTGCCGTTCTAGGTAAGCCCATTAGGCAAAAGGAGAGTCCAGTCTCCAGAAGTGCTGAGATTGGAACTTGGATCTTTTTTGTTGCCAGGTACCATCGAAACTTCAGCGTGTCCATTTATGTCCTCACGCCTGCAGCTTAATAAAGCTAAAGCTTGGTTTTGTACCTGTAAAGTTAAAGAGCCAGAAAGTTTTCCTTGAGACTTTTCTACATCTTTCTCGTTCTATATATTTCAGGTATTTACATTGACTAAATTGTTTAACACTGGAGCCTCCAGCTTTGAGTCTGAAAAGCAGCTGTTTGAGGGTTACACCCAGAGAAGACACAGAAAAGTTTAAAACACCGCTGTGAGGCATTAAAATGCATTTAATGTTAAAATCAACCAAACATTCTTCATTTTGCCAGGTGACACGTTACAGCTTTGGAAACCGTGAAAGTGGTTCCTGCTGCATTCTCTTCCTGCACTGGGCACTTTAGTAAGATGAAGGAACTTCAAAGGTTTTTTCCTTTTTAATGGCAGGACTGTTTCCAGCTCTGATCCAAGCAACAAAACACAAGTCCTCTACAGCTGAAGTTGCCATTTTAATTTGGCTTTGGTGGCATTTGGAAACCTTGAGGCTTCAGTACTGTCATTGCTGCTGTCCTTCATGACAGTTGCCTTCAGACAGATTCAGTTTGCTGCCCCGTCACCCTCCCACAACATTTTGCTCCTCTGTTGCCAAAATCCTGTCTCCACCACTCCGGACCAAACACAAGACCTCAGGTCGCAGAATAGTTTTTAGAGCAGCATTTCCTGGTCTTCATTCCCCCCACCTGCCCTGCAGCTTTTTTCCAACTCCACCACACCTCACTCAGATTAATTGAACAACTCATTACGTTCTTCATAAGCCTGCTTTAAAAAAAAAAAAAAAAAAAAAGCAATTCATTTGTCAGATGTTTAAAGTAATATGGGAATATCTAAAACATGCAGGGTGGGAGCAGTCCTGATCAGGATTGATAAACGCTGCCCTATAAGAGGTCACCAACTCCAGGGCTAAAGTCCTGCAGGTTTTAGATGTTCTCCAAATGCTGAACACCTGCCTGAAAGCTTATTAAAAGGTATGTGCATAACTAGAAAACAGGCTTTAAGGGGACCTTATCATGAAATGATGCATACTTTAGTCTTACACCCTTTAACTAAAGCAAAGCTGCAGCAATTCTTTACGGTTCTGATCAATACTACAAACTCATCCGACCAGGTGTTTGTTTAGCTTTTTATTTCTAAAACCATTTTCTTTTATCTGAATTTGGGTAAGATGTCTTTTGAACACCCTGAACTTAAAAAGAATTTTAAAACCTCACCACACTGGTCAAATATGAATCATTATTAAACCATATTAAAGCTTAAATGCAGACCTGGTGTACTGGTCTGGTGCAGACTCAGACTTGAACCTGCTGTATGTATATGGTGTCTGTGTGTAGTAATGCAGCTGATAAATTAAACATAACTTTTCATGTCGGTTTGGGTCCTTGGAGATGTGACCTCACTGCTTCTCCCGCGATCCCAGGAATAAGTATGTAATTTGGGAATTCCAGCTGGGAATTCCCTTGCAGCGTGGATAGTAAAGGTTCGGTGGTGGGATCTGATGAATGTATGAGAGCTCTAGATTCATGTTTTCATCACTGTGTTTAAGGCTCGTAGTTTATTATTTGGACAGTTTGGTCCTAAATCCACATCTTCAGCCCCCGCAGCGTTACAGTACAAGTTTAAAAACAGGTGATCCAGTGGAAGAACAAGCCGCAGTCAGGGTGTTCTGGCTCCACTTGGAGCTGCTTGTCACCGTTCCAAAACAAGTCACCTTGTTTATTATTTCTAAGAAAAACTGGGGGGGGGGGTGGTCAACTAACTTTTCTATGGAAAATGTTTTCCCTTAAGAGTAGAAACTTCTTAAATGATCTCATGAGATTTGGATTTCCACATTATTTTAGAAGCATGTGCAGACGCAAACTCACCTTCTATGGGCATATGTGATGTAGACCACCCGCACCTGTAAGACTAAAAATGTTTGCATCTCCCGGGTCTGGTGACACAGCTACAGATTCAGTCCTGAAGGGGCTTCACTACACTTTTGCAGATTTTCCCCTAAACTTCACATTTTTTCCCAAATCTAAAATGTTTTTAATGAGATGCAATAGAAGAAAAGGATTTCGCCAAGTTTAACCAACAAGCTCCATGCGATAGTTTGACTTGACTAAATTAGTTTTCCATTCTATAGCGGCACAACTGACCTCAGTTCTGTGTGCTTTGCCTCCCCCAAACCTCAGATAATTTGGTATCCATCTTGCATTTCACTTTGCAGTTTTCTCCATGCTAGTCAGTCTGATGTTGACTCTGTTGCTTTGGCACTTCCTCTCTTTACTTTCCCCTCTTCCTCTGATAATGTCGTCTTGGGTTTCTTTGCTGAATAAGTCATGGCGTGCATCCAAAGCAGCCAGTATGATGATATTCAGTTGGTGGCATGTGACGTGTTGCAAAGCAAGACGCAGCTGTCGCATGATGCTCCTGGCTTGAACACAGTTGTGAAGTGTTATTACTCAGCCTTGGGATGCTGCAGGGCAATGAAGGAATGCACATAATAAATGTAAATGTGCCATCAAAATGAGTTACAAGCAACAGCATGTATGTTTATAACCTTAAATCTCTGCTTCTAAGATGGTACTCACTGGCCAAAAGAAAATGCTGGAGGAACTACATACGCAGAGCTTTCTGTCTGTCTTTTAAAAAGTCAACCTCTGAATTAATTCTTAGATTAGTAACATAAACAAGCTGTTTAATGAAATGTTCCTGATTTTAGGAAGGAATTATACTTTTTTTTTTTTTTTGTAACAGGACGTTTTCAGTTGTTGGGCCTTACTATGTATTCATCCATTCAAGTATCTTTGCCATATATTTTTTTCTCATTTCCCCTCCTTTGCGTTTCCTATCTAAAGAGGAGATAGTGGGTCTGTCTTTTAAGAGTAAGACTAATTAAAGGTCTTTAATAAGATAAATGGTAGCTGTTGCAGCCTGGAAGCCCTGTGGTTAGCTTGGGGCACCTAAACTGATTAAGAGCAATGGGGTTATGGTGAGTTTACTAATTATAAATGATCCACAAGAAGCTGCTGTTAACTTTTTCTTGTCAGGGTGGAAAAGCCATATAATGGCAATAAAATCCAGACCAAACCGCTCCATGGAAAGGCTACTGGAATTCTCCTGCAGCAGAAAGGGCCACCACATGTGTTGTGTAACCATAGGAAAATGTGGACACTTTACAGCCTTGACAATGAAATAAAGACCATAGTGTGACAAATCAATCTTGTATATATTCAAGACAAGTGCACATCAATGATACTCGCGGGTTTTATGCTAAAGTAAATCCGTAAAAGGCGGGAAAGCAGCTGGAGGGGGGACACTCGGTCAGACAGGAAACGGAAAACATGTTGAATAAAATGATTCAGATCAGGGGAGGAAAATAAATCCACACACTCATCAGAAATGGCAGGTTGTCCATATGTTGGAGGACTGAGATATCTCACATTGCCCTGGTGGCCCTGCTGCCTGTCTCCGTGGTGACAAGCATCTCCCCAGTGAGCCGTGATTGGACAAGCAGGCTGTCGGCGAGGAAAGGCCCCTGAATGTCATGCGTGCAACGATTTATGACTCCACATACTGACAGTGAGAAGCACTTGTGCATGCTGCTTTTTTGTGTGTCATCTTGGTTGTTTTCACGTGCACAGGCAAACATTGTTTGACCCTGAAACAAATGGTTGCAGCTCAGAACATGCAGGTTAATCGTGCAGAGCTTCACAGAGCAGACTGGTCAAGTTTGAGAGACTTGAAGCTTAAAATGAGACAGAGGGAGGATCATCCCAGCAAGTGGGAATAAGACACAGCAAATGGCTGCATCAAGGCATCCTGTGCAAAACTGATGGATTAAAACCTTTTAGCATTTCAACAATTTTTATACCACATATGTTTAAATGTTCTTGCAACCTTAATTTATGCTGAAATGTGTTTTAAAGGTACAGAAATCATAGATGGTAACATTTATATCTTTTATAAAGATGCTGCGATAAACTGACTGGATCTGTGTCGCTTAATGTAGAATTTAATCTGAATCATGTTTGTCAGCACTTCAGATTTTCATTTAAGGCAAACTCTTAAAAGTAGCATTAGTTGGATAAATTGCACTTTTTCCTTTTTTTCAGAGATTGTATTTATTTGGACTTTGTGTGCACATAGAGCTTGACAGCTTCCCCCGTTTGCTCTCCTCCAAACGGAAACTGGATTTATTGTAGAGATGCTAGTGACACATGCTTGTTGGGAGTAGCTAAATGTTTAAAGTAAATTCTGCATATTGCACTCATTCATATGTTGGTTTGTTAAATAGTAGTTTGTAGGTTTTTCTGTCTTCAGATTAATGCTCTCAAACACTGAAACGTGCTTTTACCTTGAGGAAGTGAAATGTAAAATTGTGTATAGAAATTACTTTAAAACTTTAAAGTATATTTAGCAAAACTTACATTTTCTTGTGAGATGATTGCTATCTGTAACACGAAGCTGAGCTGAAGCTCTGAATGTGGGATATCAGCTGATCCTGTTTCTAATGTAGCACACCGACTCCCATGATGCTGTGAAGAATGAGAGAAGGCGGAGAGACAAAGGCCTCCGGCTCTCCTTCCTTTTTCTTTCATCATACGTCCTCCTCTGTCCCTCCTTTACCCTCATTTTTAACTTTCTCTCAAGGATAATTTCTGTCTTTCATCACCAAACTTCTTGCTGAACTTCTGCAAAGTTTCTCATATTTTCTTTATGGACCTTACTAATTAATAATTACATATAAAGCATTTTTTCCTCTAAATACTTGATCTATTCAGATCAATTGATCATTATTATTAAGCCTGTATAGCGTGCATAATTACAGCAATCAGATGTGTCATTAGGAGTGTTTGGCCACTAATATTTCTACTGAACTTATGACGTTACTGTTGAATCTACTCTTTAATATTTTAGCAAACGTAGCGTTGCACCTAGTTAGACCCTGTGCAGTGAAGGAGGCTGTTTGAATTAAACCATATTATTTTACATGTACAATGTCTCATTGGCTAAATTGTTGATGCTGCATTTGCAGCTTGCTTCTGAAAGACCTCAATTTGTAGGGTCATGTAGCTCTATCACTTAGCCCTCCACCTCCATCCATAGCTCTGGGCTAAGTGGTAAAATGGTTTTGGGTTTGTCTTGCATGGTAGAGAATCAGGATTTACTCAAATGGAACCCAGCTGTGTGGTTTGCACTGAACCTGTTCTCATTCAGAGTAGTACATGCTTAAATGAATCACTAAAGACACGGTTGACAAAAAACCCCAAAACCCTTGAAATTCCGGATTTTACTTTTTGTATTCCAGCCTTGGAAATCTTATTTTC
Source organism: Telmatherina bonti (assembly GCF_933228915.1). Lineage (NCBI taxonomy): Eukaryota > Metazoa > Chordata > Actinopteri > Atheriniformes > Telmatherinidae > Telmatherina > Telmatherina bonti. The sequence continues at coordinate 34,721,207 of NC_136629.1, forward strand.
ATCAGATATTTGTGTGTCAGCTGTACCGCTGTCCCCCACAGATCAGTGTAGGTGGTTTGTGGGAGTCTTTGACATGTCCATGTTTTTATGTTCTGCCTGAGAATGTCTCTGAAATGATTAAAAAGCATCCAGCCTGAAGCAGTTGGAATTGTTGGCACCACTTGGAGAGCATGTAGGAGTGAATGACAATTAATACTAACCACTGCATCAACAAAACATGAAACAACCGAGGCGGTATTAAAAGAAGTGAATGAAGTGGAGGAATAAGTGGTTGAGAACACGTTCTTCTGGAACGGCTGCTGACAGTATCCAGCAATGGAAAATGGAAATGGAAAATAAGTTACTAATTTTAGTGCAGAAAGAGGATGTCTAAGCCAGTATGCCATGCAAATATACTGCTTTGAACTGCATGTTTATGCTCAATGCAAGGTCTTTCCTCTCACTCTGAAGGTTTTATTGCCGGTTGTTTTTCTCCAATAATATTTGATCAATTGTGCGATCAGTCGCAACCTATTTTACAAGTATAGCTCAATCTGTCTCTCTCACTCTGTTTATGACTGCTCGGACATGCTAACAAGCTAAAAGGCATGTGAAAGCCATGCAGCAGGTGATGTAGGGCTGTAAATGGTTTAGACGCCAATGTGAAAACACACACACACACAGATTGGCCTAGAGTTGCCCTTCTGTCTGCATGTCACACAGAGAACAAACAGGGACACACAGATACAAGCCATGGCCCGCTGTTTGGACAAAGATCTGTGTGTGCGCGCATGTGTTTGTGTGTGTGTGTGTCCCCTGCTGCTTTAAAATCTATCTTCTGAGTTTTAACTTTGGCACATTTAAAGAAAAAACAATAGTCTTGAGTCTTTAAGCATGTCTGCACTTCATGTCGTGTCTAAATGTTAAATTCCTCCGTTACACACATTTTCTTCTGCTTAAAATTTAACCAAACTTTTTACAACAAGCCCACACACACAAACGTGCACGTAAACTTTACTGCCAGCCTTATCCTTTCTTTTGCAAAGTTCTCAGGGTGCTATACTTCATATTAGTAGTATAGAGCTGGAGAAGAGTTAATCTTGTTTTTAAAGGCAAACAAATGTATTATTCGAGAAAGGCAGCATGTAACTAAATCAAGATCAATTTTAATTTTTAAAACTAATAAGTATCAAAAGCTGTTTTTTTGTTTTTCTCAAAATTAGCATTTTGACTTGCCATGGATCTACATACTTGGCAGTTGCTCCATCAGCGGCTCCATTTTTACTACAGTGTCTCTGAATGGACAAATAACTGTGTGAAGCGAGTACCCTCTGAGCTTTACAACTACTGTACCGACCATCCATTTATAACTGTTTGGCATTTGAAGTAATTACCATGCCCATTTTTACTACTAGATGTGATTCTTAGTCTTTACACACCAGGACCAATGTGAATAAACTGAATAATAATGCAAATAATGGGTCAAATATGAAGGTTTTTGTCTATGCTCATTGAGTCGAAATTGCAAATGAAAAATGCAAAAAAAAAACTTTGCAAGGTTTTAAAAACAAACATGGAAAAACAAGTTGGATGGGTTACATACTAATTCAAAAAAAGAGAATTTAGGGAGACTGATTTAGTTCAGGAACTGAAGCTGGACCCACGGCTGTTCTAGGATGAACTTTAGGATGTCCGTGGGACATTTTAAGAATCAGCTTCAGCAGCAAGCTCCTAGCTTAAAGAAGCAGGGAATAAAGTCAACACGCCTTTTATGATTGGTCGATTATGTATCCATTACATGGGATTATTTAGAAAAATCTCAGTTCAAAAAACTTAAACTCTCAATCACTGAAATTTCATCGCTGATGTAAATGTTCCAACTGTATATATGTAAAATGTTGCTTTCTTTTTTTAGTAGAATTTTTTTATAAACATTTCATTCGACAATTAGTCTGTGTAATTTCTAGACTTGGACTAAGAAAAGGAGAAGGATAAGACTTCTTGGAGTGTACCCAGTGAGATGCTGATAAGCAGAGTTGGGAGGTGGCACAGACCTTTAAATGAGGCTCCCGGCTGGAGGTGGGGAGGACACAAGTCATGCTAAAGTCAAGCTTAAGGGGAAAATGAGACAAGAGTTTTTAAAGGACATGGATCAGACTTAGTGGCTCAAAAGGAAGCGGTTGAGAAACCGGGTGGACCAAAGCCATGCCAACAGATTCAAGAATGCAGCGTGAAAAGCTAAAACACCAGCAGGGTGAGGAATGGCTGACATGAAGGAACAAATTTTCCTTTTTCTTAGTAGACAGTTAAGTAGCAATCAGACTTTACAATACAAAGACGTTAGTTCATTCACAGCAGGGTAGTGAGCAGAGTGGACTGGAAAAAAATAAATTATAGCCCCAGACTCATTGAAGTCCACCTCCCCATGCATATGTTGGTCCGGTTTGGCTGCAAATGAGCTCTGAAACATTTAAATTGTTTAAAGAGAAAATGCACAGCCATGCTTTTAGACTGAAAACATAATGGACTCAAAGTAACACACTCTTCCCTGTTGTGCCTTTTTGTATGTGGCCATATGCCTGCACAACACTGCACACAAACATGCTTTTTTAGACATGAACTGGTGAGGATGGAGAGAAGGCAAACGGGAGTGAGCGGAAAAAAAGATGGAACAGAAAAATGCTGTTTCCATTGCTTCACGGGAGAGGAAGCCATAAGGACGATGGCAAAGGGACAAACGTCTGGCCAGAAACTGAAGCCAAGAGGAGACTGGTCTGAAGAGAGAGGGATGGAGGAAGAGTGGGAGAGAGGGGGGAGCAGAAGATGTAATTAAAGCTATGATTACTGGTGTCTGAAATCATTTCTCCCAGTCAGTTCTGTTGGACGTGGCTTCTTATGCATCTCTGGAAACTTTAAATGACATCAGTCGCTTTGCTGATTTGGGTGTGTGAGTGTGTGCATGCATTAAGTTGTAAAACGTGGAAAGCTTTAGGTCCGCTCTCCCCACCCATGACTGAAATTTCTAATTGATCAATGGAATCCCCTGACCCGCTGGAGGACGGAGGCAAAAGCGAGGCACATAAAGGGGTCAGCAATAACTGCTGATGTGAGACGAGACGTTGAAACTCTCACAGTTCGTTGCTCTAATCCAAGAGCAGCTAGAGTCCAGTCCAGTGCATCTCCTTCGCGGTGTCTGTTCATTCCTGACAGGTGATTATCGGTGTGATTAAGTGTACACAATGAATCCTCACATTCTGATCAGTTACTCACCGATATGGATTTGCTACTTTGACATTTGGTGAAGAAAAGTATTTGCTGTTGGTCCTGCAGGTTTTCAATGTTACCCTGCTCCAACATACCTGACTCAGTCATGCAGGACTTCACAGGCTCTTGGACCTGTAGAAAACAGGGGCTCTTCAGGGCCAACTTTGGCCCCCTTGCTGCTTTAGAAAATCATTAAACATTCACTCCTTTCAGTTTCTGTGGATATTTCCACACCTGACCAGCTGATTCCCATTATCCTGAACAAGTTCAAAACACTGTTTACCATGAAAAGCTCTGTGTGAATGTGTATTAAAATTGGGCAGCGCTGAATATGAGACTGTTCAGCTGGTGTGTAATCAAGGCCAATCGATGGGCTTTTAGATTTTCCCGTAAAAGCCCAGAGTTTAGCTGCTGTTTCTCCCTCTTAGATTCACCTCTAAACACTGAAATAAATGCCTCCCTTCCTCACCTCTCTCCGTGCTCTTCCCCTTTGCTTTATCCTTTATTTTCCCCTCTTCCTCCTCTTACTTGTCCATGCATTTAATCAAGCCCCTTTGTGTTTCCCTAGCATCTGGTGGAGATTGATGTCTCCCTTACAGAAAGACACTTACACCTTTCTCTCCTTTCAATATCTTCGCCAACAAAAGATGCTCATAAAACACTGCTGTACACCCAGACAGCTGCACAACACAAGCTCATGCAGACATTTAATTGAAAGACCTATGATGATTGCTTTAACTTGCCACAGCAAACAACGGCTTTACTCATGTGCATGCATGTGTTTTGCAGTGTGCATGCAAGTAGTTTCCATCATACCAACTCTATTTTAAGACTAGTGCTGACATGAAAAGAAACGTGAGATAAAAAGAAAATCAATTGGATCAAATGACGAGAAACGGAGTAGGAATGAGGTCATTGCTGGTCTGCATCAAGGAGGAGGTGGTCAGATGATGTGTTCATACTGTACTATAAATCCTGTGACTTGGACTGTAGGACCACTGAATATTGCCACCCCACTCCCCTTTTCCTTCTCATCCATCCTGTTTTCCCTCTCTAGGGACTCTTTCAGGAATGTTTCCATTCCCAAGCATTCAAAAAAAGACCAAGTTGCAGGGGGCAGTGTGTCCATATATGTATGTGCACACGACTGTTTTCCTATGCTTGGTGTGTGGAGTGCAGAAGTAAAAAAAAAAAAACAGTTTGTGTGGAATTGGTCAGGTCTCTCCTCCATCAATAGTTATCAAAGATGGAAGCAGGCCGTGCCATCTCCTACCTCATGTTACTTTGTCTGCACGTATACACAGGCTCTTCCTTGGTGGCTCTAACCCTTTTTACTTTTTTTCTATTGGCATTAACATGATTAAAAGCCAAATCGAAACAGTTTCTGAATCCAAATGATCTGAAGTATTTCATTAAAACATGAAGGCAATTCAGTCCTTATCCAAACTGAAGTCCTTATGTCTCACGAGTCCTTAGACTTGTTAGATGGAGGTACATTTGGGTGCAACACCATCAATATTGGGAAATAAACTACTCCCAAAATAAAACAGCCTCTTTCACGTCTAGCTAGCTTTAGAATGATGACGCTTTAAAAAAAACATTTTTCTATTTCAAATGGAGTTCAGGAAATTTCCTTGGTGAGAAATCAAAGCTTTTTTTTTTTTTTTTTTCTTCCATACTCCAAACTATGGTTTGGACTAAAATACACCTGTTTTGCAAGTCACATGACCTGACTCCTGTAGTGACACTTGCAGCTGCTCTCATGACCACATGAGGTTGGATAATGTTTTCATATACTTAGTTCTTGCCTGCTTGAACAAGCAACGTATCTCTGCCAGTCTGCAACCTGAAGAGAAGACATGGATGCACGAGTTACCAGGATTCATTTAATGTTGTGTGTGTGAAAGTAAATCTTTTTCATATTTCAAACGGCTTGTACCATACCTTCTCCCACACCTTTAGTTTCATGATTGTGTCAAATGTCCCCCAGCTCTCCACTCGGTACTGCTGTCGGACTTCTTGTTCTGCTCTTACAATCTCCAGGAGATATGAAGTGGATCTAAAGTGGAAATCAATGATGAGCTGCAGCATTTTTCTGCATTCACCTCTAGTGATGGTCAAATGGAGAGCACTGTGGATGGTGTGCTGCTGCTGTTCACTCAGCAGAGAATGAAGTGGAACCCAAATCTTTACCCAGTAGAACCAAACAGATGTGGCTTGTTGTAATTTAACATGAAACTATGCAGTCAGGATGTTATAATAGTTTGATGGTCTTAAAAACCTCATGATTGTCTTGTTGAAGATTTAGTGGAGTCAGTAGCATCTTTTTATAATGGCACAGTTTTCAGCAGCAATATTTAGGTATTTAGAAGCTGAGGAGACCAAAAGAAGCAGAGTTCTGTTCTTGACCTTGGAACAGCAGCAGCATCCATCCCAGAAGTTCTACTGGGAAAAAAAAAACCTACTGTATAGGAACAGCAGGGACTTGTCCTGCTGTCAACTCTCTGCAGGAGGCTCCAATGTTCAGTCGGCACACTGGACACAGCAGGTGCTTCTTGTGTCTAATGAACATATGGAAATGACAAGGGGTACTTATGCTTGATAGAATCCATGCAGACAGAAGGAAGTCTAAAATGTTGAAGATGCTGCAACATTTAGGTTCAGTCTTTTAGAGATGGGCGTTGTTTTCCTTCAGGAAACTGTATAAAATTGTATCTTTTATTTGTCAGAGAGCTGAAGTTTCTACTTTTTAGGGAAATCATTAGAGACGGCTCAGCTGTTCTAAACTAAACCCAATGAAACGAGAAGCGGTGGTTCCAGTGCTTTATAGGTCGATATGAGACATCAAGAGATTATTCTCTTTATGAGGAAAGCAGGTTTTATTTGTGATAGCAGGAGGGTCTTCTTGTCAGACTCTGGAGTGCAGATGATTGAATACCCTGTAGAGACGACAAAAGGCTGTAACTGAGACAAGCACAAGTGTAGAATTTCTGAATTTTGAGTAGACTCCTTGGAGACTGAAGCTAATTCAAAAACTCTGCCAAACCAGTCTCAGCGACACTGTAAAGTCTGTTTTTAGAAATGGGAAGTTGGGCTTTCTCTGCACTCGTAGCGGATTCAGTAGCAGTGTTAATGTGCACTTCGATTTGTTCTGAAGAGAAATGTTTATAAAGCAGATGCACCAGGATGTTTTTACTTTTTATTGGAACTCTGTTCTCTCTGAAGTGTAATCCGACTACATGGTTGGATTTGCTTCAGAAATTAATTTTTTGTCCTGTTTATTTTCATCTGCAGTGTGAAGCCAGAACTGCAAAAAGGAGACATTAATCTTAGGGTTTTTTTTTCTTTGCTTTGTTTTTAAGTCTGTTTTATTTAGAATCAATGACAATGACTCTGCTGTAGATGAAAAACTGAGGGTTTGCCACTATGCAGCAAGGATTGTCAGAAGGTTCAGTCGGAAAGGAAATCTACTCCTCAGTCAAATGTGAAGAAAGCAAGTTCCCATGATCCTGAGACTTAGACTGTCGAGTGTCGGTCCAGTTAATTTATGGCAGCTGGATGAACTTGTAGTCTGTCAGGACAGCAGGACGTTCTACCGTTCAGTGAATGCAACTTGGCTTTGTAACAACTTCATATCAGGGCACACTGCTCATGTCTGCTCCAACTTAAGAGCGGGTGCACTTTGACTTTGGCCTCCTTAATGCACAGTCAGAAGGTCCTGTTTGGTCTCAAGTGGTTTCAGAATGAATTAGACTCTAACTTCCATTAAATACAATAGAGTTCATGGACTAACATTAAATACACACACACACACTCTGTGGCTCTATCTATGTCCCTTGTGTCAGCTTAACGGTTTCAAGATGAATTTGTGAACAAAGTCATCAACGTTCTCAGGCTTTGAACTTCCTGCCTCAGGTAAAACTACTCTGCTGATCTGAGTCCCAGAAAAAAGTGGAAATCAAGGAAATCGAAGCTCCTTTTACAAAGCTGGGACTGGTATTGAGTACAAGATGTGTCCTCCTTTATTTCAAGGTGTTTTTTTTTAACTGACTTTCCCAAACGGGTCACAAACGAAGGCGTTGGGTTTATATTTATTATTCAACCAGCAGCCCCAGTGTTTTAGAAGTGTCTTTTATCAGAGGCTGAATGTCAAGAGGTCTTCCCAATGAACTTTAAGCCTCTCCTCTGCTGTGAAGCTGCATGGTACAACATCTGTCATAACACACACACAGTCTCACACATACAAAGCACACGCAAGCGCACAGGGAGATGGAAAGAGTGTGGCAACAGGTGTGTTTTCTATTGCAGTTAATGAAGTCCATCCTTCCCTTACTACATTCCTCTCTCTCAAAATCCCATTCATTCTCCCTCCCGGCTGCTTTACTGTGCAGTTTTTGTGTCATCTTTTCCATTTCTCTTATGCAAGTTTTCGCTCCCCCATTATTTCCCATTTGCCTCTTCATGCTTACGTTTTCAAGCTTGTGAAATATTAGTGTTGGCATTCTCCAAACAACAACCTGCTGGCCTTTAAAATGAATTTCAAGCAGCCTCTTCAGCCTTTTTATGGGAAGTATTATTTCAGACTGAAATGCTTACAGCCTGAGCTTTTTTTTCCTTTTTTAGAATTGAGTAATTTCTTTAGGTTTTAAATGAAGGATTTTATAATGCTAGAGAGAAGTGTTGTGGAATAAATTATAGACCGTCCTAAAACAAAAATGTGCAAGTGGAAACTAAACATGGACATCTGAACCTAATATTACTCTGAAGAACTGTTGTGCTCGAAACATCAGTGTTTTAAATAACTGATTAAACCTTAGTGCAAGCGATTTGTGGGGAAAAAAATTGATGGTGTGATGAGTTAGGTGTGGTTGTAACCAGAGAAATATCTCACCTCAGCCCGAACGGTTTAGTCTTGATCATTTCCAGCTGTTTGCCTGAGATTAAAGATTTACAGTTGAAGGAGTTGATTGTAACAAAATGCAGTTAATTCCAACCTGGAATTGGTCGCAGGTCTGAGCTCTGACATTTAATTCCAGGAATATGAGTTTATTTACATGTATGTGTAGTTACTATGACTGCCTTGTATATTTTGCACTTGTTGAAAACATATCTTGTGCACATCCTCAAATTATCCCCGAGCAACCAATACAAGCGGTGTAGGACTAATCTGATCTTTTCCAGAAGGTTTTAAACATTGGACGGGACGTGCTTCTGCCATCTGTGATACTGCTGCTTTCATTTTTATGCTGCCGTGATCTCTAAATGAAATCTTACCTTTTCATTTTTATTTTTATTTTTTTTTTAGTTTATACAGTGGATGTCAAACCCTTAGTTGGTTCCCTGCTCCAACACCAGATTCAAATGAAATGGCTCCAACAGGTTGTTGTCCAGTTCTGCACAAAGAACCATTAATTCCAGTCAGATGTGCAAAAGCAGGAAACATCTAAAGCCTCCAACGGCTCTCGAAGACTGAAGTTTGACATCAGTCGTTTGAACACTAAAAAAAATTTAGCGGCTGACATGTGCGAGTTTGTCTAGTGTGCCCCCTAGTGGAATCCCCTGGTAACAAGCGTCGTAAACAAGCAAGTATGTGAACAATTGATTAGTATTCTCACCCCAGAAAATGCATCTAATAGTCTTTTTTTTTTTTTTTTTTTTTTTCTATTTGTGGCTAAAACATGGTTTCATACATGTTACTTGTGCATCTATGGAACTTTAAAAGTTTTGTGCTGCCAACAAGCTGAACAAAAGTTGGCAGCACAAAAGTCTGAGCCCCCCCCCCCCCCCCCTTTTTTTTTTTTTTAAATGGAAAAAGCAAGTCGTTTGGGATAATTTAGAAACTTTGACTATTCCACAGAGATGTAAATCAGAGGTATATGGTGGATGGGGTATAGAAACAGGTTAGTCTTTAGAGTTTGGAAGTGATTGGAAGAGTTGCACCTTCTCTATATGTAGAATTTTCCAGTAAAACTTGGCCATAACTCATTATTTAAGCCTAGATGTCTGCTAAACTTCCGGTCTGAATCAAAATCAGCCAAATCTCTGCCAGTAGACTTTTAGATGTCTTTAGACATTTCACAGAGAGAAATGTTTGTGGAAAAGTTATGTAATGTTGCTTTTCTATGAGTAGAAACGATATCAGGTACTAATCTTTTTGCCCTGAAAAATATTGTCTTGATAAATTTATTTTGGCGTACAATGTTGTAAACAAGCTGCCTTAATACCTGTTGTGCTTCAATATTATGGGTGGAGCTGCTTTGGGTGACGCTAACTGGTGTCTGTCACTTCTGACCTTCTTGTATTTCTGTCTGGTCAGTGAAGCACCAATCAATCAGAGGTTGCTGAAACGAAAGTGAAAAGTTATTATCCTGAGGAACTGTCGGATCCATTACCACAGTGGTAATGCACCTTGTCTGCTGTGGGTAGGTCTCAGATTTTCTCAAAAAGTGATCGGCCTTCCCATTTGTTACTCCCGCAGGTAATTCCCACTGACAATCCCAGCAGTATTCTAGTTAAAACGGGGCCAGTGATCTCTCTCCCTGCGGAGACCGGCCTGCTTCCATTCCCCATTTCTATTGTCCTGGTTCAGCCACTTATTTATAGCATCTATCTTCTGTGTGTGTGTGTGTGTGTGTGTGTGTGTGTGTGTGTGTGTGTGTGTGTGTGTGTGTGTGTGTGTGTGTGTGTGTGTGTGTGTGTGTGTGTGTGTGTGTGTGTGTGTGTGTGTGTGTGTGTGTGTGTGTGTGGGTATCCTATGAAGTCAGCTAGTGGCTATAAACTAGAATATTATGGTAAATATGTGAAAATTCAGCTTTAAAAAATTGGTATTCAGTCTGACTAGTTAGATATGACTCTTGGCCTAAATGAAAACTTTATTAGTGAACCTTTTATTATATTTGGCATAATTTAAGAAAAAAAGCACCATTTATATCTCCAACTTGTTTGCATTGTAGAAAGTTGGGACATAACATCCTAAAAGAAAAAAAAAAATCCATCCTTTTCTTGCCACAACAGCTTGTGGCTACAAAATGTTTGATCTTTTCTGTTTGTTTTCAACACTTCATTAATAGAATAGCTAGTTTGATCATTAGCAGTGCGAGCAATCCTCTGAGATGTGAATCTTTTTAGCCACTAGCCAACCTCCTGATTACTGACTGAAGTATCATGTTGTCACTTTAAAACAGTTTTCCACAACAGCTGGTGGGATATCTTCGGTCTTTTTTCTGGGCTTTACAGTGCACATGTGTGTATGAAGAGGTATTTGTGTATGGTTTATGTGCATATCTGATGCAATAGAGTATCATCAACAAGGGACCAAGCATCATTGTTGCACACAGTGATGTCGTCAGTTTCCTGCAGGCGTGGATCTTCAGAGCTCAATACGTGTAACAGGAGGGGTTAGAGAAGCAAACTCATGCACACAAACACCCTGCAGCTTTCTTTGTGTGTGTTCTGGATTTGACCTCTAAAATGCTAATTGTCAGGGTGCAGTGGGCTTCTGCCAGATGCACACATACATATAAGCACAAGTGCAAAACAACCAATGAAAGAGTTTAAGCTGAAAAAGTGATGGTCAGCATAAAGCTGCTCTCCAAATGTGTGTTTGCACAGATGCAGATTGCATTTCATGCCACCTAAACAAGCAGAGCTGCAGCAAAATCAGGATAAACAATGCAAGGTCTGACCCACTTAACAAAACCAGGGGTAAACATTAAGAGATTCATTATGTTTATCCTCCAACATGTGGACTAAGGTGGCCGGAAAAATCTTTAAGGGATCCAGTTTTATCTAGACAATCCTTTTTCTTTTGAAATGACTGATTTGTTCCACGTTAGCTGAAAGAAATAGCTGTCTATTCAAAATACACAGCCAGTGTGTTTATAAACCAAATCCTGCAAGAGGGTTGAAATCATGAGTGGAAATTATTTGTAACTTTAAATGCAGTCGGGTGTAATTTTAAATGATCACAACATGATCACTGTGAGGCTGGAGGCCTGCCTCTGGTTCGGCTGTTTTTCTCTGTTGTGGTCCAGATGAAGATGTCATGCAGCTCATCTGACATAATGCTGCCCTGTTTATTGCAGTTCACTGCAGCAAATTGACTTTTTAGCTGCAGTTATGAATCATTCTGCTAAATGGAGAAAATGTTTTGTCTTTCCTTGTGTAGTGTTTTTAAAGTGTATGGACTCTTATTTCTGCCTCACGACGGCCTTTAACTGTCACTAAGCACTGGCTGGCATGGTACATTGTTTTATATTGAATGGTGAGAAAATTTTATATGCATGAATATAGAACCAAGAAATGAAGGTTGAAAAGGCTCATCATGCAGCACCTAAAGCTATTGAGTCCTACACAGATCACTGGTTTTATTAAAATGTGTATTTAGAACCTTCTTTTTTATGAACACTCCTTCAGTTTAATGTGACTCTAAACTCATTAAAGATCCAAAAATCAGGTTGACACAGATGGAAATGCAGGTAAAGTTTATGTTGAAAGAATTCTCTCAATCCTTAAAGCTTTAAAAAACGGACTACTAGAGATCTAAGTTTTTGTTTTGTTTTTTTATGATATAAAGATCAGCGCAGCAGCATCAGTGAGTTCTTTAATTTCCCAACATAAATCCCTTTCACTCAGCTTGACCTCTGCTTCTATTCTTCTCATCTGCTTCCTTCCACTTCCATAAGTGATGCTAATCGCTCATGACAGCAGAACTGTTGGCCATATTGAATGACTTCCACCATGTTTTTAACGTTTCCTTTCATCGGGCCCTAAAATATCTGCAGTCCGCTGTTCAATGCAGGGTTTTTTTTGTTTTTATTTTTTTATTTTATTTTTTTTTTGGTCTCCCAAACCTGTGGTACACATGCATGAAGGCATAATGCAGATAGTCAAACTATTTAACTGTTTGTGACATGGTTGTGTTATGGCATGGATAGCACTTTCATTGGTGTAAAATTGGCTGTAGTTCCTGCTGGATGACTGCAGTGTTTTTCTCCTGAAAGCTAAAGGGAAGGAAAAAAAGAGGAAATTTAAGGATGACTAATCATAAAGGCTCTTATTGGATATGATGACCTTTTGCAGTGTCTCTTCTGCTGATTTATAAAATAATAAAGCTTATAAGGCCTCTGCACTGATTTCAGTGAGGATATGCAGCAACATGCGATGGGAATTATTTTTAAACTAATTTAACAGGTTAATTATGCAGAAAATTTGACGTGAAATAAGTTTTTCTGTTTCCAGTTCTGTTGGCAACAGAAGCCTGATCACCGGTTTAATTAAAGTACTTCATAACATTAAAATCTGTGGAAAACACATCCCTTAAACTACTTATTTAAAAAGCAAGATTAAGGCAAATATAAAGATCATTTAAAATACTTAAATGTTGGACAACATTTGTTTTTGTCGACCAGATCTATAATTTACTCTGACTTGGATTGCTTTAGAAATAATCATAGTTTCTGCTGTATATAAATGTTTTTAAAATTCATGTTCTCAGTTATGCCTTTTTCCCTTCTTCCTGTAGCCTTCTCTGCTCCCCAAAACTCCCCGACTTATTTGCTTTTTGCTGAATCAGCAGTGCACGACTTCGCTGTGTTCTCTGCTCTGGCATTTCTGAACATCCCTGCTGCTTTTGCTCCATGACTTTTCTCTTTTGCAGAGCTTGTTCTCGCAATCAAAGCTGCACTTGTGCAAAGATGCTGCAGAATCTCTGCAGCCCCCCTCCCTCCCCGCATCACATACACATGTAGGCAAATGAAATCTGAACCGGAAATGCACTGAATCATAGATGCACACATCCTGTAACACACATGCAGGATATCGGCTTACTATTGAACTATGGCAGGTGTAGCTGAGCAGGGGGGCTGTGTCTGTATGTGTGTGCATCTTACCCACTCTTAATCCCCACAGCGGTGGCGATTAGTGTGCTGTTTTTCCTCGTTCTCCTGTTGGCCTCTCTCTGCACACTAGACACTCTCATTGTCTCAGTACAGGCTGCTTGCGTGTTTGCTTTGCTAACAGAAGAGCTCTTATTTCCCCACATAGTGAAACTACAGACGATGAAAGTCACAAAGGCAGGAGATTAAATAACAATCAGTAAACATTGGCTTGTTGTGTTTGAGGAAACTTTGCTGTTGTAAGCTCCCAAAAAGCTCCTTCCTGTGATGCTGCAAACAAATCCAGGCCAGTAATGAAGTGATCATCCAGTGTGGTTGGAGCTCTTCAGACCGAGCCTTAAAACTTAATGAGGATGGTTTCTTTGTATGTTGCATTCCACATTAAAGCTTCTGGAAGTATTGGAAAAACCCCATCTGCGTTTAAGAGCACTAAAGCAAAGCATAATTAGCTCTCTGTGGCCTTGCTGCAGAAACGAGGTTAAGATGGCCGTTTACTGACCCTTCAGTCAGTAGAATATTGACAAGCAGCTGATAAGTGAGCATTAACTTTTTGGTTCTGAGCAGGAACCAATTCTGAGGTTTTTTTTTTTTTTTGTTTTGTTTTTTTGAAGAAAAGCTCAAATATTTGTCATCAGTCTCTTAGCGTACCCATACAGGCATTCATCCAAGATAGTGTGTGTGTGCTTGTTAACTGAAGTCATTACTTAGACATAGGTCAGTGGATTGGTTGTCTTCTGTGCCTTTTTTCTGTTTCTGTTGTGTGTGTGTGTGTGTGTGTGTGTGTGTGTGTGTGTGTGTACAGTGCTCTGCATGTTTGCAAACGTATGTCATTTCCCAGCAGGAAAAGTTAACGGACTGTAGCTAAAGCAAAGTAATTTCTGTAATTGAATTGCTTGAAGGCCACAGATCCGTGTGTGTGTGCGCGTGTTGGACATAAATAACATTTTCTGGACTTAGAACATGGTTATGTAAGCTGCTGTGCAAACCAAATGCATACAGTGACCTAACAGACCCACGGTCTTCCACTGGTACACTCCTCACACACCAGCTTCTGGAAAACACAGCTGCACTGTCGTTTGCACAACTATAGGAACCCCCTGATGGAAAACCTGAGTTAAAATGAATATTCTAAAAACCTGAAGCAGCGTTGGTTTACTGTTTGTCTTCTGCAACTTAGTAGTTAAAGCAGTAAAGGAACACCCCGCTAATGCTTGCATATCCCAAGAGATTTGAGCTGCAGTACCTTTCACCAAGGTCCAAGGCCTTAATTAGCTATTTAAAGCTTTGGCTTATTCACAGTCATCATTAGAAAAAGCCACGTAATGTAAATTCTAAAAGTTCTATAGACGCTCTGACTTCCTAATCTTTGCTCCAGTCAACCGCCGAGCAAAGATGCTGCCTAATAAAGAGGCCATAGGAACGCAGTGTTTTCAGGTAACTGATGCCATCGTATTCATCAGCTGTTAACAGCGGAAACCGTGAGGTCTGGACGAGTGGGAGAAGCAAAGTCCAGTCTGACTCGAAAGGAAAGGTTGATAGTTTTCATTCTCCTAACCAAGAATTGGCCAATAAACATTAATGAACCCTAAAGCATTTTGGATCCTTTGTTTTTAAGATGTGATGCAATTTTTTATTTGAACAAAACCATCCATGAACTCGGAGCATCCAGCTGAGCTAACAGCTGCCTGCGCCTTTCGTTGTCACCATTAATCCTCTGTCTGCTTCTCTTCACTGCTGTGGGAATCTACTCCCATTGTCTACAAACGTTGCATTATGTAAACGTTTTGATTATTAATAGACGTTATGTGATAGTATTTCAGCCCGTATGCTTACATGGAAGTTTCTCTAAAGATCTGACAAAGGCTGAAACTTCTGACCGTCCCACAACGATTTGTTTATATTGTATATCTGTTACTCAACTTTTCTGAACACTAAAAAAAATGTGCATCCACAAAAAAAACTTGATTTGACTGTGAAATAGAAATCGCTGAAATGATTTTTGATTTTTGCTTTTAGTCATAGCAAAGTGTTGTAGTTCAAGCTAACGTCCAGGAGGGACTTAGCCTGGCTCAGGCATGTGTTGGTACCTCCTGCTTTGTCATCAGCTGTGTTTCCATTACATTTCTTTGCTAAATAAAAGCACCATTTGTAAGTTTAGACAAACAATTGCAATTTGCAGATGTTTCCATTGAACAGTGTTTAGCGTGTAAGTTTCAGTTCTCGTGAAAACTTGTCCACCAGACGAGATTTTACAAGAATTGCAGCTTCTTTAAGGTGGCCATGTACTGTTATTTTGGGGTTTTCTACTTGCTGCAGAGAATTAGCTACAGCCTTTTAAAGCTTTTCTCCCTCCTCCTCCTCCTAAAACTCTAAAACTGTTTGTTCCAAATCAAAAAGGGAACTGGGCACAACCCTCCACATCACATCCAGGGACACTTTGCCATATATTTCTATATTGAAACGTTGAAAAATCACCTCATGAGAGCGATACAAGTTTGTTTTGTTTTTTCAAAGGTGTTTCCATTATCATTTTTTATTGTGATATTTTGTTTGTGCAATTAGATGTAATGGAAACGCAGCCATAGATTTAGAGTAATTCACTAAATTTGTTCCACCAACATGCGGCTATAGTGGGATGTATTCTAGTCCTCTGCACTCGCAGCCATTAGCCAGCTTCATCTGCAGACCAGCACAGCGGCGATGTCTACAGTAAAGCAGGTGCGATCCATTGAAAATAACCTCTTCCCTGCGGGTTTATTTGGTAAACTGACTTGTACTGTAAGCAGAGGAATGGATATGTTTAGGGTCACAGTGTCCTATAGTAGATAATTATTACTTGGAGCAGCCTGGAGCCCCTTACTGGGGACCAGATGGGCTCATCTAGCTGGATGTGTTAAACTTTATTTTCCATTGTCCCCCTCTTTGTTCTCACATTTACCTCTGTCATCAGTAACTACTCTGATTACTCTTTCATCTAAACTGAATCATAACAACAAAAAACTTGTTTAAATAAATCCTTGGAAATTATCCCTCTTTATCTCCCTGTGAAATCTCTGAACCTTTACTATCATGACCCAAAGCCCCTTTTCTTCCCCCACAACCCTTTTAAAGCCCCTCCCATTATAAATAGTAAGAAACATCCTATTTCTTCTTGAGGTCTTGGTTTGGCCCTTTCAAGTTTTACAAAAAAAAATTTGGAATATTTATCATTTACTACCATTTATGTCAAATTATTACAGTAATCTTCTGCTTCCTGGTATTAGATGATGGATGAAGTATGAGGTTGTGTTCAACAGGGATTTAAGCAAAGTTTAACTTTGCTCAAGACTCCAGTTGGATGCATCAAGTGTCATGTTGGGCTCTGTAGAGGAAATCTACATTTATTTCTAACTTGGAAATAAACAGTTTTGTCAACTTGTATTTTTTCTTTCTTTCTTTTACACGATACCCTGCAGGATTACACTCTGACTTGACAGTACTGAAAAGAATAACACTTTAAGCTGAAAATCTGCTGCTAACATTTACTCTGCAGAAATGCCACATTGAGTGATTTGATAGTCTGGAAAAACGAAACCTTTGCGAACCTTTGAAAAGCCCAGGAGACAGTTTAGCAGTGCTTCCTCCAGTTGGCTCTGAGTCTGGTTAAATGTAAGAAAATTCACACATTGGTACCTCATGACATCCTTGTGAAGCTGAGGATAAAAAGTAAACAGGAAGTCATCACCTTTTGGATTAGAAGGTTTTAAAGCCTGCTGGTGAAGTCGGCTTCAGGCCACATGAGACAAACTTTTAGTTGAGGTGTAAAAAGTCCAACTTGTGGCACTCTGAGATTTTCCCAATCAGCTGGACATGAAGCACAGCTACCAGTCAGCAAGGCAGGTCGGCGCAGAGGGTTGGAGACTAAACATAGCCTGCCTGCGTGCTGACATTTCCCCACACACACACTAAGAGGAAATCCCAGCTAAGGTTTGATTTTACTCGCATGTGACAGCGCAGGTCCCTCCACACTGCCTACACTGTCATCTTTTATTCATCTGCCTCTCTGCAAATTTATATTTCATATCCACTGTGGTGTGGAAGTGTCTATGTGGAAGTGCGAGCTGCCACGGAGAGATTTGCAGGCTGGAAGCTTCATATCTGTATGTGTGGGGCATTTTGATGCTCAAGATGTTTGTTGGGCAGTATTTGTGCATCTGTCTGCAGCATCAGCGTCTCGATTGTCGCAGGTGTCCCACAGCTGCAGTGAACTGTGGATAAATGTGCTGTTTGGGGAAAAGCTGCTTCTTCACACTGTACAGATCAGTTGTTTCAGTCGTCGTTAGGCGGGACAGATGTTCGCCAATAAGCGTGAGAGGGACATTAATTTCTGTTCTAGTCATCCTCCTTTCAACCTGAAGCACAAAGAGGACATGTCTTAATGTCATGGCATGTTTGGAGGGAGACAAATGGCCATGGAGGAGCTCTCCTCACTGAAAACTGGATGGTTTCATTTGGTGACCAATGAGAGCGGTTGATGAACCACTTAGCTACTAACTAGCTCAAATCAGGCGCACGTGTGTGTGTGTGTGTGTGTGTGTGTTTGCACATCAGCAATAGTGTGTTTTTTAAATGAGGTTAAAAGCTACTTTTGGAAAGCAGAGCACTCAACTAGAACTACAACTTCCCGTTGTCAGGTAATTTTTTTCTAACGACGTGTGTGAGTTGGTGTGTCCATCCTGAATCGCACAGTTTCCAATTACCTCATGAATGCTGTGTGACAGCTGCTATTTTAAACCAGTCTGACAGAAACCCTCCGATTAACCCTCTGTCGACCAGAGGCTCTTAAATGAAAATGGGGGGGGGTTGCTTTTAGGCAGAAACATCCGACGTACCACATCGCCTTCCCTTCCTCTGCACTTTATTTTGACCTCACCTGGCTGAGGAAAAAAGCCTCCCATTCGCCGTGGTGGTCTTTGCTCTGCGAGACGCTGAAATTGACGCATCCATCTTCAGAATGTGCCAGTGTTTCCAGCTTTAAATGACGGATGGCCCAGAGGGAGATCTGTGGGATCCGTGGTGGGTGTAATGAATGTTACAGAGCATGTTTCTCTGTTTTTTCCCTGATCTGGTGTTTACAGAGCAGCAGTGCTTTGGTTTGGGTGAATGAGCTCATCAGAGGAATTAAGATCTTTTTTCTTTAATCTGATACCCATCTTTCAGAATGAAGCCTACTGTAGATTGAAATCCTAATTACGTGCTAGTGAATGTTGGGTTTGGTTTCCACCTTTAATCGCTGCTTTAAAATGTGGGAAACGGGATAAATGTGGAGCGACTGTGCTAACCTGTTGCGGTTCTGTTGATTAGGATGATTTGTTGGGCTTTTATTAGCTGAACTGGCCACAACGCAGAAGTTTGGTACAGCTTTATTCCCATTACATGCACTGAAAAAAGCTGTCTGGTTGATTTTATGGCCAAGTTTTTCTTCTTTTTTTACCCAGAGGTCTGTTTTTGGGGAATCAGCAACATTGTAAGGTGGAAGTTAGATTAAAACAGACAGTTAAGTTTCTGCGGCGTCTTGTGGCTTTTGCTTGTTGTGGAGAAACAGGAAAATGCCTAAAATGAAGTTGACACGAGGCAGAATTCTTTAACTTGGGCTTTTTGACAAGAATTTAAGTATTTCTTTGCAAGCCGTCGTCTCATTTCCAATCTGATTGGCTCAGAGAGCAGCGGCTCGGTGAGAAGTGAGGTGTGCCGCTGGACCTTTCTGAAATTACCCGAAGCCCCGAGGAAAAGCAGTACAGCAGCGAGGTAGATGCAGGAAATTAAAGCGATGGAGAGATGAGAGAGGGAGGAATCCTAGTATATCCAAGATGTGGGAAAAGAGGGAGAGAATGAAGGGATCGATGGTGATTCAGCTGCAGGAGAAAATGAAGGTTAAAACAAACGAATGCAGAGCAGAATGCAAGGAATTGTTTACATTTGTGACATGGTGATCACTTCTTAATTCATTTTAGAATGAATTAATTATTCTGATCAGTAAATTTTATTATTGTTACAATAAGTAACGAAAGTGGAAGCTTTTCCAACCCTCTGTTGCACCGTGGTACGTATAGTCTGTTCTGGAGGAAAGGCTGAGCTGAGCAGGCGTCCCATGTAGGCCGAGGGACGTCGTTCATATTAGACATGAAGCCTCTATTATTTTTTTAGTCTTTAAGTTCTGTCAATATTGATGGAGGAAAGCAGAGTTTTAACTGTTTAAACAGTTTTAATTGTTAAACAAGTGAAAGTTTACTGGACTTCTTTAATGGCAGATGTGTAACTTGCAGAAATCAGACTGGCTCAGTGTCTTTAACCTCTTAAATGTTTGTTTTTATCTGTTTTTTTTCCCCTTTTGTTTTGCCTGGGAACGTTTTCTCCTCCTGTCTTTTGGTTTGCTCTGATGTCCCTTTGTCTTTCTGTCTTCTGTCATTTCTTGTTTCGTCCGCATGTCCTTCAGACATTTTGCTTGTTTCCTTTATTTAATCAGGCTGTAATCTCCTGTTCTGTCGTTCCCAGGACTCATCCTTTCCATCCTCGCTTCTGTCATAGTCAGAAAATCTCATTTCTATTTCATTTCTTTCTGTCATTACTCATTAATTTCATCCATCCAGTCTTCCTTTTTGTTCCTTTCTTAGCTGGATTTTTTTTTCTATCGTCCTCCTTTCATCTTCCTTTCCTCACCTCTTCAGCAAAGCCACTGTCTTTTTTTTTTTTTTTCTTTTTTTTTTTTCTCTCAGATAATTCTGTCTTGCTTCATTGGTCCCTTCCCCCTTTTTGGTCTTCCATTTTTAGTCTTGCATCCCTCCTGTCTTTCCACCTGTGCAAACCTTTCATCTTTAGTGCACCTGCTGCCCGCCTTCAGTTGTATCTCTTTTCTTTTAAATCCCATTTCTGTTCTTTCTTTTACAAATCTCAAATTAAAGTTGACCCTTCTACTGGCACTCCTCCATGCTCCTCTGTGCCTCATGGTTTTATCTAGCTCCTCTTTATTATCCCACCCAACACCCCTCCTCCATACTGATCAGAGATTGGATGAACGAGGAATGGGAACAACTGTCCGCCAAGCTCTCTCCCTTTCTCCGTTTTGCTCTCTGAGAAGCTGAGGAATTTAAGAAGCATTTTATTGATTGTTCCATCAAGGCAATGTTCGAAGTGTGTGTGTGTGTGTGTGTGTGTGTGTGTGTGTGTGTGTGTGTTAAACCCAGTGGAATAAAATGCTGCTGCTGCTGCAGGATTATGTTCATACTCTGTAATGCTTTCATGGTGAGATTGTGTTTGTACGCCTTTGTCCTTGCAGTACAGCACATCTTGCATGTTTGTATTCCTGGAGATGCAATGAGGTTTTATGTGACTGGCTGAGCTTACATGGGCTCCAATAAGCCACTAATGATAAAAAATGATTCAGGATCCTCGCTGTCGCTGCCTTAAGCTTTAAATCAGAATTCACCTTCCAAATTGTTTTGATTGTTTGGATTATCAGTTAAATTTGAATATTACTGAATGAGGTAAAAGTTTTATTTGTCTTTTGCATAAGACTGACACGGCGATCTCCTCTGGCGCCTTGTACCCCTCCGTCCATGTGCCTAATTAAATCAGCAGTCATGTTGTTTGGAAGTGGTGCTTCCTTTTAAGCTCTGTAAACTCTTTGGGGAAAGACTTACATCTGTGAGTAAATATAGACACTCTACAGTCAAATAAATGACTTCCTGCAACTCTTCCCTAAATGCACTTCTCCCCTGACCTTGATGGAAAATGTCACGAGGTCAAGGAAAAATGTGAAGGAGCGTTTACTACAGGGGGAAAAGACTTCCGCTAAGGGAAGCAGAACAACAGTTTCTTTCCAATAAGCTGCAGCGGTTCCACTCAAAGTGCCGTTCTGTGTATTATTTAGTCAGTATTTACCTGCTTTAGATGGCAGCGGTGGGTGTAAACTCAGACGTGTAACACACGTCTTTAAATGTAGTATAACATCCGCCTGATGAATTAAAAAAAAAAAAAACATTCCAGTCTTGAGGAGTTTTTCTCATAAGAAATAAAACTTTGCCAGTTTGGTCCAGTGCCGCTTCCTGCCGTCTGTGGCTGTTTAAAGCTTTAAAGTCATGTTTCACACTGAGCCGTTGGTTGGTCTCAGCCTTTCTCTGTTTGCTCGTTTTGTTGTTCCAGCAAAGGGACGGACGCTGCTGCCTGCTTTACGTCTTCAGAGCCAGATCTAATCGAATTCTCGTGTCATCTGTACGCTCGTTCAGCGTTTCGTGTCTTCTTGTAATCCACGTCTTCCATCTATATCTTCATGCTCCGAGTAGGCGGACACCGTCGGAGGTGAGAAGTTTGAGCGCAAGTGTGTTGGTAACTATAGCGACTTCATCCTAATTGGCCAGTCGCCTAGCTGGATGATTGGCAGCTGTTGTCAGTGACGGCTGTTGATGCAGACAGGCGGCCGGGTGAGACGGCTCCAGATGGGTTCCTCAGATGCGAAGAGGATTTATTTTCTCCATTTGGGAAAAATGAAGCACTTGTTGGAGGGGCTGAGCAGTTTCCTCTCGGACTTGTGGGTTGTGGCCGTTTAGTTCATGCGTGTTTGAAGGAAACACATTTGCGTGAGCACAACGGATCTGCTGGAGGTTTGACTCATGCAAAGGAGTAAAGATGGGGGGAAAAAAAAAAAGCCACAAATTTACAAAGAGGAGCTGGTTATTGCTGTTTGTTGTCTCAATCATAATCAGTTTCTTCTTTTTTGGTTTGGATGAGCAGAGATGCTGTGAAGTCTTTTTTTTTTTTTTTTTTTTTTTTTTTTTTTCCCCCATACCTGCATGAGAATGGGAGTCATCGGGGCGTGTTATTAGTTGATCACACTTTGCATCTTTGTCAAGAGGCGTCAGACGTGGATCTTTAAGGTTAAGATTGTCAATGAAAACAAAAACAAATTTAATTTTTTTTTTTTTTTTTAATTGTAGCCATACCTACTTACATCCATATTTCACCTGCATTTCATCAGCTGACATCTTGTGTTAAAGTCAATGCAGATTGTGTACATTGAGAAATAAAGGTTAAACAGCTTTTGGATTCAGAGGAACTACAGATATATTGTGAAAATTGGTCCTAATTTGAACTGGATTTCAGATTTTAAAATTGATCTCTTGTTCTGCAAGTTAAAACAATCCACAAAATAATCCTTCTTTGTATTATGAGCTCTAAATATCTGCAAATGAGGGTAAAAAATGATGATCCCATATTTGCTCATTTGAATATGAAACTGTTTTAATCAGGTGACCGCATTGTCATGAAACTGTGTCCCAAATCCAAAACGGATCACTTCGGTCTCAGACTTACAGACTTGTCTTTATGTACCGAAACATTCCTTGTGAGTTGCTCACGATGTATATGCTTTGTGTTTTGAGGATTTCTGTTCATTTATACTGATGAGTGTATTTGTTTGTGTGTGTGAGACTTGGTTTCTAACTAATCTGGTTTGTTGCCTTTTCTTCAGAAATTCTTCAATATTTACCTTATACTAGATTAAATCTATGCTTTTATGATCTTTCTTCCAGATGACTTTGGCATTTTTTCAGTGCTCATATCAGACTCTGGTGCTGATATTTGCATATCGGACCGAATCCATCAGTGTGTCTCGGCACCATTTCAGGGCCGCTTGTCAGCTGCTGTAGTATTTTCGTGGTGGTTCTTGTTCCGTAACATTGTCGTCGGCTTCCTTTTGTGTTTCTCTGTAGCAGATGCTGTGTAGACCTCTACAGGCATGAAGCAGACATCGGCTTCTCTGGGACACACAACGGCTGTTGCATTTGTGGAAATAACCCTGCCTACCCCCAAACACACACACTTCTTCCAACCACCACACACACGGATGGAAAACCTTTTTTTTTTTTTTTCTTTTTTTTTCCCCAGCGAAGGAAAAGCAGACAGAACCAATAGATGATTTCCTCTTCATCGCTTTCTTTTCTTCTTCTCCTGAGTTTTTTTTCCTTCACTACTTCACACACACCCTTCACTCGCTCCTTCTCCCACACACACTCAATTTCTGTAGTTCTCACTGTTTACAGAACCAGGGTAAACTGGCTGCATATTTTCCATGACTTCAGGCTCTTGCATCAGAACAACCTGCCATACGAGCCTGCACACATAAAATACACATGTGGGAGTGCATGTGCGTACACTCGAGCAATGTTGCAGTAAATGGAGCAAGTCAGCATTGTGAAATTAGACCGGTTGCGATGCATTGTTTGCATACACGGTGCAAGTGGACCATATTGTTCATGTGAAGCCATTTCATAGGACGGATCCCACAGCAGTCAGGAGAAAACTCCACGTTTTGTTAGGCTGTACCATGTCACAGTGTTAGAGAAGAGATGTTTATCATCTAAGGAGTTGTATAAATATCCTTTTACTTGCATCTGCACATAGCTACCTTTACATTCATTTCAAAACTTAGAACTATCTGCACCTGAACAAACAAATCTAAATCCACTTGGGTTCATATTTTCCATGAAAACTCACTGGAGCTTCAGGAAAAAAAAATTTATGAACATCTACTGTACTTGTTTAATTGTTGGATTTCGCTGGAGATTAAGTTAATTTGATTGCAAAAACTGTTTAAGATTCCATAAGATTCACGTGTGTCAAATCCCCCAGAACCACCTCCAGTGTTCTAGTTCTACTTAAAATGCATGTCTGGGCTATTCAGTGACTAAGCTTGTGTGCAGAGGTGAACCAGGCAGGAAGCGTGGTGCAAATGATGTGGAGAATGTGGTCAATCTAAACAAACCATCATGCCCATGCTCCCAACTGGATGTTGTATCATTAAACTGTAAATTAAACTAACTTGTAGCAACAGGTGATAATTGGCCTGAAGGGGATGACCAGACATCTAGCCTGTTTTAAAAAAAAAAAAAAAACTTAACAGGACAATACCAGAGAAATGTATGCAAATGAAGTCATGTGAAAACTATGAATATTTAAAGAGGTTAGGATTGCATTAATAGTTGAAAGATTGTGAACCAATTAGGTAGATAAAATGCAACTAATTTGACAAAATGTGAATCAACTTCATTGATTTCAAGGTTGAAAATCTACACAACTGTAAAATGACGCCAACAGGCCCTTCGGTTCAAATGGCTCGTTGGTTAAGTCATACCCTTTAACACATTTCACATTTCTGTACCAGCAGCATGAAGGGAATTGTGCTTCATAAGTGTTTCCACATCCATGCTGATGTCATTCTCAAGTTATTGAAGAAGCCACAAAGTCCACATAAGTAGGAAGGAGGGTTGGTGGGATGGAGCAGCCAAGTCCTGATTTAACCAGACGTAGGATCAGGACCGACATGTTTTCCGTCAGTTACATAACACCGAAGACCTTTTCTCAACTCCTGGTTAAACTGAAACATTCATTTGGTTAAATCAGGGGTTCCCAAAGTCTGTGTTCCAAGACCGCCGTCCTGCAGGTTTCTGATGTATCCCTGTTCCAACACACCTGGCTTCAGTTAAATGGATCCAACACAATGACTGATTAGTTTGAGTCGGGCATTTTGGAGCAGAAATACTTGGAACACATGCAGGATTGTGGCCCTCGAGGGCCGGAGTTGGGCAACCCTGGGTTAAATGATTATGGCTTGAGCTAAATATTTCTCTATATGGGAATTCCTGTTCTGGCTTGTTTTGCGGCGTAACTTGGTTATAGTTACAAATTGATTAGGGCTAAAGTTCATGTAATGATTAGCATTTTAACTTTCACGTGCAGTTTGACATATATTTGTACCTTAAGTTTTTATACTTCGTGTACCTGGTCGACATCGACTTGCATCTGCAAATGCATTTAGCACATGAAGAATTAATGTTCATAGTTTATTCTGCATTGTAGAAACTAAATGACCATTTCTTTAAAATGGTTTGTGAGCTGGTTTTTATGTAAACGCTGCTCCATAGATTGTGATACTTCTGCACATTAATTACATGTAATGTGAGAAAAGTGGGCTGTTTTTAGGATTAGTTCACAAAAACTTTTTTGATAGAATACAGAAGTTTAAGGTGTTCAGTGGTTACAACTGTGCTTTACTAATCAGAATATTCTGTTGTCACTCTTAAAGCAGGTGTCTCTAAAGTGGTTGGCTGCAGATTCCTGCAAAGTTCAGAAAACTAACTGAAGCAGTGTGAAGCAGGAGGAAAGGCAGCCTCCAGATAGCTGCACAATCCACCGCTTTGCAAACTGTTTAAAATCCATCAAACAAATTTTGTTTCCAATCGTTTGTGACTTCGTCCCATAAAACACGTAACATATCGTGCAAAGTTGTGCACAGTTCATCACTACGGCGACACGCAGTCATCACTGGCACACATGGCACACGCCTGTGCTCTTATGTCACCCCTGCAGGGTTTTGTTGTTCTGTTTAAGAAGCTTGTATCAGGCCGTTTCTCCACTCTGCTTCCCTTTTGATGTCAAACTGGTGCAACACCACATCAGGGAGAATTAATATATCACCACACACGCACATGCCTACGAGCAGCACGTACACACACTCATCTCGCTATCACGCATGCTGCATGCTGACACTGCTGCATCACCTCACTGCAGCAGAGCCTCTGCTGCGCATGTCTTTGTCAAACTGATTAACATGAGAATTAAGATGATTGAGACAGTTGGACAGTAATGAAATGAGAGCAGTTCTA